>NC_041386.1:35327154-35420253 GCF_002162155.2 Triticum dicoccoides | reverse complement strand
AGGCAGAGGAGAGAGGAGAAGGAGAGGAAGCAGAGGGAGGAGGAAGAAGCGGCGAGGAGAGAGCAGGAAGAGGAAGAAGAAAGGAGGAGGAGGGAGGAGGAAGAAGGTGGCGGAGGCCAAGGCGGAGGAGGAGGTGATGATCCAAGGGAGGAGGAAGAACGGCGGAGGAGGGAGGAGGAAGAAGGTGGCGGAGGCCAAGGCGGACGAGGAGACGATCCGAGGGAGGAAGAGGAGCGGAGGGGGAGGAGAGAGGAGGAGGAAGGAGGCCGTGGCGGGAGAGGAGGAGACGACCCGTGGGAAGAGGAGGAAGGCGACTGGGGAGGCTCCTCCAGGTACCGCGCGGCCACGACGAACCTGAAGAAACGCTACCACCGTGGTCGCAAGGGCGCCGTGTTCCAGAGCGCCTGAACAAGAACTGTTCCAATCACCTTGCACGCTCTATGCTCTACCCTTTCCCCGCGTACCGCTGTACGACTAATGGTGGCGATCCTAGTTGTGTGGCTCTGTTCAGTCTACTGTAGTCTGTGCTCGTAGTTTTGTTGGGTCCGTCGTTGCCACAATGCCACTGTGTCTTCGCTGTAGCCGGTGTATAGAAGAGCAGCTTGTGCATTATGCCTACGTATAAATAAATGAGCTGTTCATCGCAATGCACTGGATGCTGACCACTGGTGCATAATCTCCTTCCATCCCGGAAATCCGCTCATTTGCTCATAGAAGAAGAGTGAAATGAAAGTAAGTTGAAAAATTTTGCAACTTCTTTTACATCAAAGAGACGAACAAATTCTCTGTGTGCTGGAAAGTTGCAGAACATAAGACACCCGGGAGCTAGGGACGCAACATAAAATCAACAGTTACATCCGGGAAGCTCGGGATAGAAAATAAAATCAACAGTTTTGAACCTTTCTCAGGATACATACAGAATTTGTTCATCAACACGAGCAGATGAGCCTCCATCCCGTCATACATGAAAATCATAGCATGATTGTTCATGACAAGCAGGATGTCCCTTCTTAGCTCCTCTCTGTAATTCAGCTTGTCCTATCTCTGTAATTCATGTTGTACTATGTACCCGAGCTGAGTTTGAATGAAAGTTTGGCGCTCTGGGCGCCTTTTCTCGTTTTTGAAAAAAAAACGCCTGCGTGCTGACGTTGTTCCCACCTTTTGAAGTCAGAGTCTGGTATGTTTTTCTTACTAATACGGAGAGGGTTCCGAATGAAAAAGAAGGTTTTGGAGGAAGAACCTGTGGGCAACCTGTGGAAATTTAGTTTAGCGGCTCTTTTTAGAAAGCGTGAATGCAAATAAAAAACACCCCCTGAAAAAGACTCACGGCCAGGAGGTCTTCTTATTGTTACATTTTGAGGCACGATTTTCGCATTTGTAGACATGAAATCAGTCATAGACGGTTAATCGAGAATTCCAGGTACAATGACAAGGCTTTAAAATTACGATTAGATGATCATACTGCGCTAGCCTGGAATCTAGTACTCCAGCGATGCTCATACTATTACGGTGTCAAAAAACATCTTTTATATATTAAGTTGAAAGGAAGTATTTGTGTCGCATAGTGATGGGCGTGCAAACCATTAACACCCACTGGAAAAACACAGAGCATAACTCAGGCGGCATTTCCCACGCAAATTTCACATGAGATGATCGCATAGCAGAATCGGTTCCAAGTATCAGTCAACGGCAAAACATCTGTACAAAAATGTTAATCCAGCGACTTGACCCGAGTTAAACCACAGATACCATCGAAACAACTGGGTGAACAGACTCCCTCAGACAGGTATAGCGATCCCCTTGCTCGACATGCTGTCAAGGATGTCGTTCAGCGCTTGGCACAATCCAGCAATCTGCAGGTGTGGCAAAGTTGTTGCAATACATGATTAGAAACAGATGGATGCGTTTCCTGATAGTTGTTGTAAACGTAGCAGTTGCTTGTGGAGAAATTTTTGGTGTACGGTGCACGAAGGCAAGTGCAAGTATGCAACAGTTCTATCAAGGCTAGTTTCTCGCTTTAACTAAATTAAAAAAGAAGTTAAAACTAGAAGAAATGAAATACAAGGCTACACTAACCTGTTGGTCCCACTGCTGCAGCCCTTCGGTGTCATCCTCAAAGTGTATCACAGCTTCAACCTGTGGAACAATGTATGCACGAATTTCAGACTGATGACACAAAGATGTGGGGTTTCATGATCTTAGCAGATAGAGAATGCCAAGAAAGAGAGCTGGTAAAAATACCTGATCAATTGAACCCCGCATTCTATCTTCACAAATCATTCGACATGCTATCTTCTCAGCCTGCCAGTACAGAAGTCAATGGTAAGAAGGCTCAAAATCTAAATGGTACCCTAGACTAAGTTCAGAACTCTGCACCCTGTATATGTATAGCAGTAAAAACCAAAATAAGAACAAGGAGCTGACCCTGACAAATGTTACCATGTCTTAGTTTGTAAATTAATTATGCTCTGTTATTGCTTTACACAACACTACAAGTTCCCTTTTACAAGCCAGAAGCAATATGGCAGAATATTACAGAGTCTAAGTTGCTGGTAGAGTTCAGGGAAACGAAAGAACCAACACATGTACAAAGAATTTACCTTTCTAGGGTCAATGCCCAACAATGTTCCAAGCTCCTCAAAGCTGCAGAAATGAATTGATGGTCTGTTATTAGGTTGAATAAACCAATAATGAATGAACAACAATATCAATGAATACTGACCTGATATTGGTGTAAAGTTTACTGGCACTAAGGAGATTATGCTCAATCATTGCCCGCTCAAGCACAGTAGACTTGTCTGGCAGAAGGGCTTTCTGTTGAACAGTAGAGAAATTCCAGTCAGGAATACCATAAATGAGAACTTATCTTGAACAAGGTACAGAGAGAATGACTAAAAGTTTCCCTACTTGATGCGGCTTCAGCTCCTCTGCAAATGCATCAATTTCTGGTTTCCTCAAAATCCTTTCAAGAAAAACCTGAATATTTGGAAAAAGTGGAGACCCTATCAATGAAGAGAACTTATATTCCGAACATAATGCCAGGGAAGTATATCCATGTCAGATACCTTCTGCAGTATTGGATATATCTTGAGCTTCAAGCATCTTTCATCCTGGATGGGGCAAATTATTATAACATCATGTCATAAAGTCATAGTTTAGGAGTCATTATGATAAGATACACAGTAAAACAAAAATATCTGCACATTACTAAGGTAACCATTATGTTTGTTTCAAGCAGCATAGCAAAAATAAGGTGTATATAGGTTGCCTGCCATTGGACAGTTTTAAAACTGAATGGTGGAAGATATTCAAAAGTAGAAAAATAATTACCAAAAAAGGTTGAACATAATTGGTTCACAGGATCATGATATTAGTAAGTTGGTGCCAGATTGGAGAAAGACATAGAAGAGCATGTTTTTGGACCTTGGATGAGTTTAGCAAACAGTAGGTTTAACAACCCTGGGTTCCCACGAATCCAGGATGCAATTTAATGTATTTCACGTTATATTGATGAGTGGCAAACTAAAATTGCTACCAACCAAAGAGAAAATAGATACGAAATGAGGCATCACAAGAACACTACAACAGTAAGGTAAAGCCATAATCGGTGCAAAACCAAACGTGCAACCAGATCTGGTCAACAGCCAATTTTTGGAAGGGCAGCTCACGGCTCCCATCCAAAGAGCCACATAAATACAGAGCTTGTTTACCATCTCGCCCTTATTACATATGAACATTTTTTGGTACCCTGCAGGTGCAGGGATCGAAGCCTGGTGCATCTATACTTCTGGGGCGTTAATACAATAATCACCGAACTCCTAATCCTCCAACATCATATTTTCTTGTGCTTTGCATAGACAGTTCCAGCAACATGTACTCGGATTATGGAGGGAGAACTCCATCCATTCCAGTGAATAAGGTGCACGCACATTTCGAGAATCAAGTTTGACCATCAAGTTTAACCAACAAAATGTGGGTTATGTGCGGCAAAAGTTAAACCGTTGAATTTGTATTGGAAAAGGACCAATAGTATAATTGTAAAGTCACATAACTTATATATTATTGGTCAAATTAATAGTCAATGTTAAATCTCAACGAAACTACTCTGAACATGACAATGCACGTACGAATTTTGTGCGATGCCTACTTTGAACGGTTCTGATTTGCAAAATGATGAGATCTAACGGATGAAATCGGAAATCTCAAAATGCGTGTGCTTGGAATGGAGGTGGTAACAACTTAAACCAGTGGGACGAAAACTCTAAATAAATGACGTGACTTGCGTTGATTGGTTTCCAATTGGCAAAACTGGATCAAGAGAGAACCAAGACGATCATGATGGTTAGAAGTTACTGCAGCAATTAATGATAATAGGGTAAATAAAAGAAGGTGTGATATCACAGGACATTGAGATAAGCTAAAAGCCAATACCTTGTACAATGTAGCAAGAACACGGGACCGTTGTGGGCCAGCACCAGCCAATATTGTGCATGTTACAGCAGCACTAAGAGCTTGCTCCAGAGCATTTTCATCAATCTCTCTGAGAAAATACAGAAACAATGTTCCATCAAGATTTTTGAGAATAATACATGGAAGCAATATCAGTTCCAAACACGACTTGTCAATACCCACCACTGCAGTATCTAAACATGAGTATCAAGTAGGGTAATTTTTTTGATACAATGAGCAAAATATTGAAATATTTGCAAGGGTGTAAAATAGAAAGTAGGCACCACTACATCGGCAAGGCAACAAAGGACCATACAAGACAGAACATTAAAAGGGAGTAAGCCTTACTCATCCCCAATTTGGCGTTGCTCAATCTGAGAGATGCCATAGTATCGAAGTGCAGCTTCCAAGAATTTACGCTTTAGATCTAAAATTCTCGCATAGCAGACCTATAGAGATATAAGAAAGGAACTAAATCTTTGTCCATAGTTGTAGACAGATAGATTGGTAAACTGTTTCTGAACCAACAAACCTTGTATTGCAAGTTCAGAACTTCCTGGTTGCTGTTTGTGACCAAAAAAGAGGCTTTGTTGATAAAAGCTTCAGCATTCACTGCATCATCATCCTACAAAATGAAGAACTACATTAGTCCAGCTGACAATGCAATGAACCAATGACGACAAAGGCTAAACAGCACTAACCTCCAAATAGAGTCGCGCAATCTGGACGCACTTGGATAATTTGTTGGTGTCATCAAGCATCCTGGTTTTTTAGCAGATAGTCAGGTTTCCCAGACTTAGAAAATCCATTGACATGTAAAGAGAGACAAAAGCTTGTTTCTACCTGATTCCTGAGTCCAAGTCAATGCCACTAAGCATTTGTGCTGCACTCGACCATTGTTGTTCAGATTCATACAGTTCTGCAAGCTTCTCTCTAATCACTACTACCTGGATCGATAGCCAGAAAAATTATAGATTAAGATTGTTGCAACACTTTTTTACATAATAACAACAGGGTCAATCACAAAGTCACCGATGGAGATCTAATGAGCGGATACAAAGCCGACAGAAACAGATATTAAGTTGGTTATTTGTGGTAGAAGAAACAAATCTAGAGATTCAGATTCTCCATGAGATTTACATGAAGACGCTGGAACAGCAGTAAATATCACATAAAATGTAATGGATAATTTCTTTCACAAGATGACAAGCATGATGCAGGCATTCATTCTTTGTACTCCCTGTACTAAATCAGCGACAATTAATATGGATCGGAGGGACACTTTTTTCTGCACAGGTATATATTAACCAGCTTCAATCTACATAATCTTTCAAGACTAGGTATTTTGCAAAATGGGCACACTTAATCCATTTTGGTTCTACTTTGATGGTAGCTACTACCTAGAAATATGAATATCTAAGACCTTTGACATAATTGCAATAAATAGAAATAATACAACTCCTTAACTGCTAATTTTAGTGACTGTTTTCAGCAGCTTAACAAAGTTTGAACCCATGAGACATTATAAATTGCAACTTCAACAAGAACTCCCAAACAGTAACACTAAAGAAGTAACCCATAGATATTTAGTTTCTAAAATGCGATGCATAAGAGGGACATGATGCACAAAGCTATATCTAGATATTTAGGTTTCTGCAATGCAACCCATATGAACATGGAATGAGTGGCAACAGTAATTCCAAATATTGCATTATTTTCTCTAATCGCAGACAAGATCATGAGGTATTATAAAACTATAATCCTTGAGTTATAATTTTCCTGTTCATAACTAGTCCCGAACTATCACACAGATAATCAAAATAAGTTAACCATGTGGGGTAATAAGCTTAAGGAATTGGCTCAAATGGCTGATATGTGGCTTATAATGACTGGGCTCCAAATCGACAGGTCTTCTTAATGGATTACAGACTAACACGGCATGTAATAGCTGTGTGGTTGACTGCCTGACTGGCATAAATCAACTATAGCTCTATTTCCCCTGGAAAGTATGCCACACGAAAATTTAAATTGTAGAGAGCATCAACAAAAAATGCATAACATTATCCTCAATACTTGCCCTTGCATACACAATCTAAGCTGAGACTGCGTAAATGAGATAACATGATGAATTCATTTTCATGCACTGTGTATTCCCTTGAAGAAAAATCAGCCAGAGCCCAAATTGGCCACTCCAAAGCAAATCTCACAAGAACAGAAAATCTCATTACAGCAGTAGCTCCATGCGTACTACTAGTAGCTAGTGGGCAAGTTAAAAATATTCAGTGGCAGGTGTGACCAACTGTCAAAACAAAAGTGCTGTGATAGCAATTTTCCAAAATTATACCATGGCATTGCATATTAGCTTTACAGGCTGTGCAGTACAACATACTACAACTAGTACAGAGCAATCTGGTACTTCAAATTGGCCGGCTGGGAACCGAAGGGTGCCTACCTGCTCCTCGAAGGAGACCACACGAGGCTGGATCTGCGTGAGCGCGTAGTGGGCGACCTCCTTCTGAGAGTCTGGCTCCAGCTTCCCCAGCTCCTGCGCGAACGTCTGCAGCAGCTGCCGCGACACCACGAGCGGCACCTCATCCGAAACCACTGCGTTCGCAACAATCCCGGCCATTACGCCCAAAACGAAAAATCAGATACCCAGAAATCTACGGCTAGGGTTTGAGTGAAGCGCGTTACTGTGGTTGAGGAAGCGCTTGGCCTGGGGGATGTCCGGCGGGGAAGACGAGATGACGGAGGCGAGGATGTGGCGGTACTGCTCGATCTTCTGGCGCTGGTCGGCGATCGCCGCGGCGCTTGCGAGGGCGCTGTCCATGGCTACCTCCGCCCTCGGCTAACGCGGACAGCAGCAGGGGTTGGGGGTCGTCGCCGGCGTCGGAGATGGAGCGGCCTAGGGTTTTGGCGTTTGATCTGCGGAGAAGATGAGGGGAAAAGCTATAACTGGGTTTTGCAGATGAACTGGGTCGGATATATTCTGCTGGGGAGTAGGACGATGGGCCGCCTTGTACTTTTAGTGTGGGACGCCTTGTTATTTGGGCCTAAAGTTTTAGTTTCGTCTTGCGACTCTATGGGCCAACTCAGCCTTCAGTTTTATTTTTATTTTATTTTCTTTGACGCGTCCTTCAGTTTTATCTTGTAACACATGCAATGAAACCAGGGCAAGTGAATCAACCTGTGGTTGAGTTGGTTAGGTGGACAGTGGTATCCCCAACCCACCAAGGTTCAAATCCTGGTGCTCGCATTATTCCTGGATTTATTTCAGGATTTCTTGGATTTATTTCAATATGCCGGCTCAGTCTCTCGGAGGTGCTCATAGGGGTAGGATGTGCGTGTGTGCGTTCATAGGGATGAGTGTATACGCGTGTATATGAGCGCTTGTGTTTGTACTGATACTCAAAAAAAAAGAAACCAGGGCAACTCTATGTCTTTCGCCTTGGGTGGGCAAGGCACGTTCTTATTTGGCGCTTGCTTATGCGCTGATTTCTTTTCTTTTTTGTGAGTGAAATATTTGTATTACTCAATCACATAGTCCTCGCAATCAACGAGGGCTAGAACCAAAGGAACATCCGGGCCAGACGATAACAAGTCATAGTTATGCCCTCAACTCTAGCAAATTTAACTAAACTATCACTAACATTATTTTGTGTGCGGTAAATATGAGTAATACAACATTCACGTAAGCCCATAAGATGCCTAATCTCCTTGATGATAGAAGCGTGGCCTGATCTGTCTTGTTCCCGCGCTTAGATAAACTTCACTGCAGCTATAGAATCCATCTCCACCATGATTGACAATTCACTTCTCTGAATGGCAAGAGAGAGACCCTCCATGCAAGCACATAAATCAGCCTCAAGTGTATCAAGGCAAGAAAGGAGAGCCCTGCGAGTGAAGAAAATGATACTGCCCTTTTCATCTCTAAGGACTATACCTGCACCGGCATGACCATCATCAGCAAAGGCACCATCGGTGTTGAGTTTAACCCAACCACCCTTTCGAGGACACCACCTGAGTTGTACCCTTGTTCCCATTATCACAGGCCGCTTCTTCACTATTTTCTCACAAGTGATGATAGACTTACCCTTGTTAGGATCTGCAGATAGCTCTGTTTTGAGGCCAATCAAGGAATCAAGATAGCTACAAGATAGGTTCTGGATACTTCCATCGGTGGAGGAGTCTTATGATGCACAACTTCGTTCTGTACATGCCATATTCACCAAAGCATCATTAGTAACATAGACCGCTCAATGTCAGGCAAAGGCTCAAGCACTTGGAATAGCCATTCCCTCCCAGAATTCTAAATTGAAGACAATGGCGGCAGCATCTAAACCTCGGCCATAACAGTCAAAATTCTTGAGCAAGATTATACCGAACGAAAGGGTGGTAATTGTCCTCCAGTTCAGACGAACACACCAGACATAGATCATCATCTTCGAGACCTGTCATGTGTTTCCTTTGCCAGGTAGGCAAGGTATTCATCGCAAGTCTCCATGCAAAGTTGCGGACAATAGGTGGCACCTCGCATAACCAAATATATTTCCAACAATCACGCTGACCATCTGCTCTCGAACTAGAATCAGAAGCAGTATCTCTGTGCGCCTCATCTAAGGCCAACTAATATGCACTTTTGACGGGAAACACTCCGTACTTTGGACCCCAAGCCAGTGTGCCGGACTCCAATCTAGGTGAAGCATGAATTTTTGAAATTTCTAAGACATTCACCTGCATAAAGATGTTCTGAAGTAAGCCAAAAATCCAGGAACCATTAGCATTTAAGAGTTCAGCAACAAATTTGATTCTGCACGTTCCTTGGGGAGAGATAGGTTTGTATGAAAAAGGTCTCGAAATCCAATTGTTCCGCCACACACGAATGCTCCTGCCGTCCCCCGCCCTCCATACCAAACCCTTTTTCAGAAGTTCTAATCCATTGCTTACCATGTTCCATGAAGAAGACACATTTTCGGTGAAGATCGTGCCCTCAATTTTTCCACTTGGATAAAAACAAGCACTGAGAACATGTGCACATAAACTTTCGAGTTTAACAATTAGCCTCCATGCTCGACGAGCTAAATGGGCTTGGTTAAAGAGCGGGAAGTCTCTAAACCCAACACTGCCTCTTTCTTTTGGTTGTAGAAGATCATCCAACCCATGCCAGTGAACTTTCCTCTACCCATTGGTAGAACCCCAATAAAAACTTCGCACCATCCTAGTAAGTTCATCACACACCGAAAAAGGGAAGCTTAAACACACCCATGATGTAGGTGGGTAATGCATGCGCGACTAATTTGATGAGCGTCTCTCGACCCGGTTATGCCAGGTGGCCATCACCCCAATGTATTAGTTGTTTAGTCAAACTCGCCAGGATATTATGAAGAGCGGCCGTTTGACATATGGTCTTCTGGTGTTGGGAGTCCTAAATACTTCTCATATGGGCTGGTTAAAGGCGCAATGGCTATGTCTCGTCCGTACCGATTCCAGTAGGAATCACCTGTGGGCAGCCAACACTGTAGCACGACACGAGTTTGTTCTTCTGATATTTTGATTTATTTTTTTACTATTTGTAGCCCATTTTTTCCTAGGTTTTCAATAGGTTTTCTCTGGCTTGTTTGGGTTTTGGGTTTTCCTTTTTCCTTTTATTTTTTCTTCCGTTCTTTTTGGTTTTCTCTTCGGTTTGCTTCCCTTGTACTTTCTTTTGTTTCTTTTTTCAACACTTTTCTTTGTAACTTTCTTTATTTTTTTGTTCTATTCTTCGGTTTTAACCGAATTTCACTATTTTTCTTCAGTTTTTTTCTTTCAACACATGTCTACATTTTTCGTATGAATTGTACATTTTTTGTGTACATTAGAAATATTTTTTAACACGCGTTTAACATTTTCAAATACATTGTTCCCTTTTTTTAAATATATTTTCTGATGTCCATATTTTGTTTCATACACGTTGCACATCTAAAACATGTTTTTTATTATTTTTTCACATTTTCAAATACATGTACATTTTTACGTGAACATGTTTTGAATTGTGTTGCGAATATATGTTAAAGATTTTCAATACTTGTTGGAAACATTTTTCTAATGATAATTTCCTTTATAAAGTATACAAACCTCTTTGGCGCACGCATGCGGCGCCTAGCGGGCCAGCCCAACAACATGCTAAAAAGGAAAGACACGCAGAAAAAAATGTTAGCAGAAATTACTGCAATCGCTCAAAAAAAAGCAGAAATTACTGCAAGAAGGAGGAATCGAGCTCAGAACGGCATAGTCAACGTACTACCACCGAGAAAGATTTCTTCTTATTATAAGACGTGATTTGATCTGTATATGTTTGGTAAAAGAACAATCTTCTCCTTTAGTTACATCATAAATGGAAAGTGTTAAATTAAAACATGAAAACATGACTCAATTGGTCTTAGTTAGTCTTCAGGGCGGAGTGGAAGAATGTTAGCCGCTAGTAAATAATAGTATTTGACCCTTTTAGTACTGCAGATAACATTTATTATATACTGAGTATAAGTTATCCGAAAAAACATAAAATAATTCTAAAAATATATAGAAAACCCCATGAACTTGAAAAATATAAAAAAAACACAAACTTGAAAATGTTTAAAATTTTGAAAAGCAATTCATGAATTAGAAAAAAGTTAATCAAATCTGAATAAAAGTTCATTGATTTTAAAAAATTGTTCATCGAATCTGGAAAAAATATTCACAAATTTTAAAAAAAGTTCATCAAATTTGGAGAAGGTTCATTAAACTTTTAAAAACATTCATCGATTTTAGAAAAAAAAGTTCACAAATTAGTAAAGAAAATCATTGATCTTTAAAAATGGTTCATCGACTTTTAAAAAAGTTCATCAATTTTGATAAAATGTTCAACTATTTTCAAAAAAGTTCATCAATTTTGAAAAAAGGTACATAAATTTTGAAAAAGTTTATCAATTTTAAGAAAAGTTCAGTAATTTTTGAAAATTTCATAATTTTTAAAAAAAGTTCATTGAATTTGTAAACGGTTTTGACAAAAAATCGCAAATTTTAAAAAGAAAATAAAATGAAGAAAGAAAGAGAAAGAGAAAGAGAAAATGAAAAGACGAGAAAAAAAAGTCGGCCAAAACGAAGACAACAAAAACAGTGAAACCACAATATTTTTGTGTTTTATTGAAGAAGAAAAAAGAAGTATAAACATCACAGCAGCCATGGTATCTCGATGGTTGCCATTGTTCAATCTATGCATGGTGTCGGCCCATGGCGGGGGGTGGGGTGTGTGTCGGTTGGCGAGTTCGCTTATAGTGGGCGCTTAAGGCGCCGTCTAGGAAACGCCTATGGGCCGCACACCCACATCCATCGTAAAGTAATTGGGCCAGCCCATATAGGGCTTTGAAACTTTATGGGTTTTGTTCAACTCGTGGCCAGTTTTGGGAAGTTTCTGACCGGTTCTACAAAGCTTTTACAAGCTTTTGACCGGTTAATGTAAAAGAAAATTTGACTGTTTCTTCCTTTGTTTGTTTTTTCTCTTATTTATGTTTTTCTTTTTCTTTTATGTTTATTTATTTTCCTTTCCTAGTTGAACTGTAAGAATTTTTTCCTCGAACCAAAGATAAAACAGACGATATCTCTGTCGATATCTACGTGTACGGAACAATGATCTGACAGGTTTTCGTTGTCGAGAGCTCAGTTGTGTCGGAGTAGAAGAAACGGAGGAGCAACCTCATGGCATGGAGATGTAATTGCGGGAGAAAGAGGAAGACACGGGGAGGGGGAGAGGGGCAACCAAGGCTAGTGCTTGGTCTGTTTGGAGGCTGCTCATCACCTCTTTTTATATAGGCCACGGGAGGATGCCGACTTGGAGAGGGCAGCCCCCAAGCGGTTTGCCCCTCCTCCTCTCCCTAGCCGCTCCACAGGCTTGTGTCCCAAGCAAAAGGGAGGCACCCCACTAATGGGCCATGTGGCCCATCTAGGGCTGTCCACTAGGCCCTTGCCAAGTGGTAACCCCATGACACCCTATGAAATTATTTGGGAGGGTTTCAACACTTCTAAAACCTACTGGATCCACCAGAGGTTTTCTAGGGTTGCCCGAAACATTTATGGTTATCCAGGTTTTTTCGATTTTCTCCAAATACTTTTATGGTGCAATTTCACATAAGCTCATACACTTATAATACTCATCAGAACGATAACCCTACGCGTGTGACGCCACAGGCTTGGTAAAGTGTAGACATGACCAGGAACTCCTTTTGATCAATGATCAATAGTGGAATCATGGACATCCATATTGACCCCTACACATGCATGAATAATTGCCGAGTGAATTTGTTGTTCCCGTGTACTATTCCTTTTGCTTCATGATACTTTACAAACCCGAGGTGATACTTATTGATATCCATGTGAAGCAACACTTCATCACTATACCAAGTTATCCTCGTTACTGGTTTTGTTCCATTTTCTTGTTCCCGTATTTCGGCATGCCCGTGAACATGTCATGTAGTGTTTGGCCCAACAATGATGGATGTCGTAACACTGAGAGGGCCCTAAGAATATTTCTCCGTCGTCCCCGATTTTGACCTATCAATCTCTTGTCATACATTTCTGATTTACCCTAAAGTTGTCGTTATGATTATCTTGTTACGGGTAACGTTTGATGAACCCCAAAGCACATCTTCCGGTATGAAGGTACTCAATACCCTCACAGTCTAAGAAAGTATGCATACGTTAACATTTGTGTGATTATACTAATAACTCGTGATGATATGATCTCGTAGTATATCAATCGATTGGGTCTGTTCAACACAATTGGTCTTCTAACAATGTGCTCCCATTGTTTTCAACATCCTCGTCACTTTAACCATGTCCATGATAAGGAAAACATGATCAACACAATTGTTATTCTACCAATGTACTCCCATTGTTTTCAGCATCCTTGTTACTTTAAACATGTCCATGATATGGAAAACATGACCATCAAGAAACACATGAGCTAGTCTTACCAGCAAGACTAAGAATTAATTATTTCACACATGCACATGAGTTTTCCTCCGATTCTCGTTTATATTGCGGACTCGAGAAGAATTGTGGTTATTAATAAACATCAAATAAAAATTTGGAAATAAAGAATAACATTTATTATTGCCTCTAGGGCATATTTTCAACAATTCACGCGTTTAAGAAAATGTAGGTCACATTTTTCTAAAATATACATTGTAAAAAATGTTTCAGAAATATGTTTTGTACCATTGAAAAAAATGTAAATTACATTTAAAACATGTCCAGACATTTCAAAAATATGTTGGTGACATTTCCTATAAATTAAAAAAATGAAAAAAATGTTTCCACATTTAAAAAATATTTTGTATCATTAAAAAATAATAGCGTGTATTTGAAAAATATTATAGACATATTTGGAAAACATCAAAACCTATATTTTTAAAAGATAATCATGTATCTATAAAATGTTGAACATATATACAAATATGTTAGATGTATACAGAAAATATTCATTGTGTATGGAAAAAGTAAACATCAAAACATTTATTATAAAAATAATTAATCATGTATCAGAAATATTAAATGTCTATAAAATATATTCCTATGCATACGAAAATGTCCAATGTGTATGAAAAAATATACATGTGTTAAAAAAATCAAAGAAACTGGTGAAAATCAAAGAAAGAAAAAAAGGAGAAGACAGAAAACCCAAAGAAACCCGCCGAAACCAAGGAAATCTTGAAGAATACTGATGCAAAACTGTAAAAATCAATATAAAAACCACATAAAAAACATGCGCACAACTAAAGTATTAGACTACCCACAGAGGGGAGTAATTTCGACTAGTAATATGCATATATTACTAGTCTATTTTACTACTTCTATAGTGAAGAGTAACATGTGTGTGGTATCATGCAACACTTCATTTATTACTAGGTTATAGAGTCATCTTGTCTTGATATATGTGATGTAATAGCTATGTAACTACATGCCTTTCTTTCCTCATTAATTACTTGCCACGTCATTTATTTTGACTAAATATGTATGATGTTACTACTTATGTTACTTTCACTGTGGATAGTCGACCAGACCGGGAGCGCTCAACTTTAGGCGAGACCAATTAGAACTCGCGGCAGGCGAGAAATTTGCTTTGCACCAACCGGTAGCGAGACGGAAGCCGAGCTCGCCTACATAGAGCCGATGGTGGGGGCAGCCGAGTAGCCATGTTGTTTCGTCTCGCTGGCGTCACACATGTGTATGTCTTTTCATTTTTACTTTTATTTATATCCCGAGTAATAATAAAAATGCATATCTTGTGAAATTTATAATTAATAAGTTTTAAGAATGTCAATTGCACATTAAAAAATGTTCATACAAGATAAAATAATGTTCACTCAATTTTTAGAAAATGTTTGTAATATTAAAAAAAGCATGTGGCATTTTAAAAATATTCACACTTTGAAAACAAATGTAGGTGACATATACGATGCAAACAAAGTTTTTTAGATTAAAAAAAGATTTGTATCATTCAAAAAGATGTATTTTACATTTAAAATTTATTCACACTTTTTAAAAATATGTTTGTGAGATTTTAAAGAAATGTTAAAAAAATGTGCACCCAGTTTAGAAAAAATATTTCATATTGGAAAAATGTTTCAACATGAAAATGTTTAACATGTATTAAAAAAATATTCAAAACACGTATTTGAAGAATGTTAAGCATATATTTGAGACATGCTAAACGTGTATAAAAATTGTTGCTGATGTATACGAAAAGTGTATAATGTGTATGAAAAAAATTAGACATGTGTTAAAAAACTGAAGAAAAACGGTGAAAACTAAAGAAAGAACTAAACAAAACCAATGAAACAGTAAAAAGAAAGAGGAAAGGGGGAAAACCTCAAGGTCATCCTATGGACCCCGCACCATTCTTATTCCTATTTCCTTCAACCTCGGTCAATGTTTTTTTTTACAATTGTGTTTTTTTACAATTACTTGTTTTTTTAATTTCCCATTGCAATCAATTCTTCTGTACACACTTGCATTTAATCCTTGTAATAGTAAGACTAGGGAGGCGGACAACCTCGCTAGTTTTGTTCTGGGCCAATGCAGTTTTGCAATTTGTGTGTGCAAATACTTATCATTGGTTATGTCGTACACTCCTATTGGTTCGATAAATTTTATGGTCATCCACTTGAGGATAATTGCTGCTACAAACCCTTCAATTGGGGGCTCAACACCTTCCTAGTTCAGAGGAAGCATCACGTAGAAAAACAAGCTTAACGTTGTTGTCGGATATGAAGATCCCCGAACTCATCTTTGTAATCACCTAGGACCACATCATCACTTGCGCACCCGAGCGAAGAACCGCCATGTCATGACGGAGTAAGCCGACATGACCGCTCGTGTACCTACAGATGGGATCATGGCACTAGCATCTCACTACATAGACTACCAACACATCAAGAAAATTCACCGCTGGTACACATCCATGCCCTTTGCCTCAAGTCGTCCTCCATAGATCTTACTCTGGAGCGCTATCATTGAGCATCGAATCAAGCCCAATCACGCAGCCGCAACGCCGTCAGATCAAGGCCACAAGCCCCCGAAGCAGCTCGCCATTGGTAGCAGCCGCAATGGCCAGCCATTTGAGGCCAGACCAGTCACACGCGCCGCCACGGCCCAACTGTCGCCACCACCCCGGACGCCGTCGACCAGACCCGCCACCACCATGCACTAACATGGTATTTCCCCAAAGAGGAATGGATGATGCAGCACAGCTACGGTAAGTATTTTCCTCAGTTATGAAACCAAGGTTATCAATCCAGTAGGAGAACCAAGCAACACTATATAAACGATACCTGCACACAATGAACAAATACTTGCAACCCGACGCGTAAGAGGGGTTGTCAACCCCTCCTCGGTAAAAAGATAGATTAAACTATATGAGATTGGATAAATAGGTCTAGCAAAAGCACAAAATAAAATAAGTAAATAAAAAGTGTAGGAAGGTATTTTTGTGTTTTTGGAATAATAGATCTGAAAGCAATATGATAAAATATAGACTCGGGGGCCGTAGATTTCACTAGTGGCTTCTCTCGAGAAAATAGCATATGATGGGTAAACAAATTACTGTTGGGCAATTGAAAGAAGAACAAATAATTATGACGATATCCAAGGCAATGATCGTGTATATAGGCACCACTTTCAAGATTAGTAGACCGATTCCTGCCTGCATCTACTACTATTACTCTACACATCGACCGCTATCCAGCATGCATCTAGTGTATTAAGTTTATGGAGAAACGGAGTAATGCAATAAGAACAATGACATGATGTAGACAAGATCTATTCATGTAGGAATAGACCCCATCTTTTTATCCTTAATAGCAAGGATACATGCGTGCCTCGCTACCCCTTATGTCACTGAGTGAGGACACCGCAAGATCAAACCCATGACAAAGCACCTCATCCATTGCAAGAAAAATTAATCTAGTTGGCCTAACTAAACCAAAGATTCGGAGAAGAAATACAAGGCTATAACAATCATACATATAAGATATTAAAGAAAACTCAAATAATATTCATGGATAGATTTGATCATAAACTCAAACTTCATCAGATCCCATCAAGCACACCACAAAAAGTCATTACATGAAATAGATCTCCAAGAACATCGAGGAGAACATTGTATTGAGAATCAAAAAGAGAGAAGAAACCATCTAGCTACTGCCTACGGACCTGTAGGTCTATGGTGAACTACTCACGCATCATCGAAGGAGAACCAATAAGGATGATGAACCCCTTCGTGACCGCGTTCCCCTCTGACAGAGTGCCGAAATAGGGCTCTAGATTGGATCTCGTGGTTCTGGAACTTGCGGCTGCTGGAATTGTGTTTCGATCGCTCCCCTAGGGTTTATGGAATATCTGAGTATTTATAGAGCTAAAAGGCGGTGCAATGAAGCTCCATGGGCCCCACCACCCATCAGGGCGCGCTGGGCCTCCTAGCGCGCCCTGGTGGGTTGTGGGCCCCATGGGCCTTCCCTCGTCCACTTCCTTGGCTCCCAAGTTGTCTTCTGGTCCAAAAAATCTCCAAAAAGTTTTTGTGCATTTGGACTCCGTTTGGTATTGATATTCTACGAAGTAAACAACAAACAAAAAAATAGCAACTCGCACTGGGCACTATGTCAATAGGTTAGTCCCAAAAAATGATAAAGTTGCTATAAAATGATTGTAAAACATCAAATAACGATAATATAACAGCATGAAACAATCAAAAATTATAGATACGTTGGAGACGTATCACGCATCACCATCATGTAACAAGAGCTGCCACCAGATCTGCGCTGCCACACGACATGCTGCCATGGCCATGAACACGAGTGTGCCAAGCCCCTCCCCCCCACCTTCCTGACGTCGCGATGGCATTGCCGATGACCCCTCCGGCGACAATGATGCGAGAATGAGAGGAGGAACACTAGTGGATGGTGGCTATGGTTCCGCCATGTCGCCAGGTTGGGCGACGTAGGGATAGGGATGAAGTGTTTTTCCACTTTGTTGCTCCTGGTTGCCATAGACGTATGCATGATAACTGTTGCTTTGTCAGTGTAGTGTTCGTGTGTATTTTGGTTGGATCCTTTCAATCTATGATTCTCTTCATCGATTATGGTTGCTATTTTAGTGTGCTGGTCCTTTGGGGGCTTAGCACAATGACTTCTCGACTGTTTAATACAATAAGGTTTGCCCGACTCCGCTGAGGAGGGGCGATGACAGCAGCGCGCCTTCGGCTCACTCCCGTGCTTGTAGTCATCGCCAGGTGGTCTACAAGCATGCATGTATTCTTGCAAAAAATATATACGAACATGCATGTAATTTCTATTATCTTGTGTTCTTTGTACTACCATGATGTTTGGGAGTAGATTCGAAGTTTTCTCGCAATTTTTTAAGCATGAACTTGCCTAATTTTCCAACAGGTGTGAGACAAGATTTTTATTTTTTATTTAGATGGGAGAATTTTCAACCCTCTAATAAGAATGTGAAATGTTAGGTTGGTGGGGTAGCTTCACCACAATTGAAAGAATCTTGATTGGGGCAAAGTGTACGGTAAGGATAGTCATAGTGGGAGTAACTTAGCTAGTAACATAACATATTTCAGAACAAGTTCGCTTATGTGATAGCTAGTTAATGAAAAGAGAGGTGTTTGGAGGAACATACATATTAGAGCATGGTTAAAAGTACAGGGAGCTGGTGACTATATGATGTTGCCATGTCAACTGTAGCCAAACATATAGCCGGCAAGTATAATAGTTAGATGTAAATAAGTACTAGTTCATTGATACATGACCCACCTCCATCCCTCACAAAGTGTCTAGGAGCACGTGCTACAACCGACTGTTAGTTTGTAGTCCTCTTGTCTTCTCTCTCTTTCAGCTCAGTATAAATATATTACTTTTAGTCTTATAGCCCGTCTATATCACCTTATTGTACTTCCTTTATTTAACATCACGTAGCGTTTTTCAAGAAAAATTGAGTCTACAAGTTAATAAATGCAACCATATACTCCCTTCGTCCCATGAAGTATGTACGTTTGAGTTTAAAATTTGTCCACAAAAGGGTATACTTCTATCTTTACAATGCACTTTAAAGTATTTTCTCTCATTACACGGTAGTCAAGACCAATAACATTCTATACATAATCTTCTTAATTTCTGCATGCACTTAGCTCATTTGGGGTTGAGTAATTAAAGAGGAGAGAGAGGTGGCTTCCATCTTCCCATGCATTTTTACTCCATTCCATAATTTGTCCTAAAATTTCTAGATGTATACTTTTCACCGGACGGAGGGAGTATCATACTCCCTCCGTCATGGTTTAGAAGGCTTGCTTGAAAATTCTCTGGGACGTATGTGGTTATCTATTGGTTGTGGTATGGGCTAAAAAATAGCATTCACACTACGCATGCATATAGAAATAGTATATCGGAGTACTAATTAGCTACTAGAAATAAATGCAATGAGCCCTAAACCTTGTCTATTGTGGAAACGCACGCAAATTTAACTGTGCCTTCTAAACCGTGACGGAGGGAGTACTACTTCTATGACATTTATACTCCCTCCATTCTCTTATATAAGGTCACACACTCAAATTACAGGTACTCCCTCCGTTTGGAATTACTTGTCACGGAAATGGATGTATCTAGATGTATTTTAGTTCTAGATACATCCATATCCGAGACAAATAATCCAAACGAAGAGAGTACTGTTGGGGAACGTAGCATAAATTCAAAATTTTCCTACGTGTCACCAAGATCTATCTATGGAGTCATCTAGCAACGAGGGAGGAGTGGATCTATATACCCTTGTAGATCACGCGTGGAAGCGTTCAAGAGAACGGGGTTGATGGAGTCGTACTCGTTGTGATCCAAATCACCGATGATCCTAGCGCCGAACGGACGGCACCTCCGCGTTCAACACACGTACGGAGCAGCGACGTCTCCTCCTTCTTGATCCAGCAAGGGGGGAGGAGAGGTTGATGGAGATCCAGCAGCACGACGGCGTGGTGGTGGAAGTAGCGGGATTCCAATAGGGCTTCGCCAAGCGCTGCGGGAGGAGGGAGATGTGTCATGGGACGGAGAGGGAGGCGCCAGGGCTTAGATATGGCTGCCCTCCCTTCCCCCACTATATATAGGGCCAAGGGAGAGGGGGGGGCGCAGCCTTGGCCCTTCCTCCAAGGAAGGGTGCGGCCAGGGAGGAGTCCATCCTCCCCAAGGCACCTAGGAGGTGCCTTCCCCCTTTAGGACTCTTCCTTTCCCTTATCTCTTGGCGCATGGGCCTCTTGGGGCTAGTGCCCTTGTCCCATATAGGCCAAGGCGCACACCCCTACAGCCCATGTGCCCCCCCGGGGCAGGTGGACCCCCTTGGTGGACCCCCGGACCCCTTTCGGCACTCCCGGTACAATACCGATAATGCGCGAAACTTTTCCGGCGACCAAAACAAGACTTCCCATATATAAATCTTTACCTCCGGACCATTCCTGAACTCCTCGTGACGTCCGCGATCTCATCCGGGACTCCGAACAACTTTCGGGTTACCGCATACTAATATCTCTATAACTCTAGCGTCACCGAACCTTAAGTGTGTAGACCCTACGGGTTCGGGAGACATGCAGACATGACCGAGATGACTCTCCGGTCAATAACCATCAGCGGGATCTGGATACCCATGTTGGCTCTCACATGTTCCACGATGATCTCATCGGATGAACCACGATGTCAAGGACTTAATCAATCCCGTATACAATTCCCTTTGTCTAGCGGTACGATACTTGCCCGAGATTCAATCGTCGGTATCCCGATACCTTGTTCAATCTCGTTACCGGCAAGTCTCTTTTACTCGTTCCGTAACACATCATCCCGTGATCAACTCCTTGATCACATTGTGCACATTATGATGATGTCCTACCGAGTGGGCCCAGAGATACCTCTCCGTTTACACGGAGTGACAAATCCCAGTCTTGATTCGTGCCAACCCAACAGATACTTTCGGAGATACCTGTAGTGTACCTTTATAGCCACCCAGTTACGTTGTGACGTTTGGCACACCCAAAGCACTCCTACAGTATCCGAGAGTTGCACAATCTCATGGTCTAAGGAAATGATACCTGACATTAGAAAAGCTTTAGCATACGAACTACATGATCTTGTGCTAGGCTTAGGATTGGGTCTTGTCCATCACATCATTCTCCTAATGTTGTGATCCCGTTATCAACGACATCCAATGTCCATGCTTAGGAAACCGTGACCATCTATTGATCAACGAGCTAGCCAACTAGAGGCTTACTAGGGACATGGTGTTGTCTATGTATCCACACATGTATTTGAGTTTCCTATCAATACAATTCTAGCATGGATAATAAACGATTATCATGAACAAGGAAATATAATAATAATCAATTTATTATTGCCTCCAGGGCATATTTCCAACAGTCTCCCACTTGCACTAGAGTCAATAATCCAGTTCACATCGATATGTGATTAACACTCAAGGTCACATCCCTATGTGACTAACACCCAAAGAGTTTACTAGAGTCAGTAATCTAGTTCACATTACCATGTGATTAACACTCGATGAGTTCTGGGTTTGATCATGTTATGCTTGTGAGAGATGTTATTGTCAACGGGTCTGAATCTTTCAGATCCGTGTGTGCTTTACAAATCTCTATGTCATCTCCTAGATGCAGCTACCACGTTCTATTTGGAGCTATTCCAAATAACTGTTCTACTATACGAATCCAGTTTACTACTCAGAATAATCTGGATTAGTGTCAAAGTTTGCATCGGCGTAACCCTTTACGACGAACTCTTTTACCACCTCCATAATCGAGAAAATTCCTTAGTCCACTAGTTACTAAGGATAACTTTGACCGCTGTCCTGTGATCCATTCTTGGATGACTCTTGTACCCCTTGACTGACTCATGGCAAGGCACACTTCAGGTGCGGTACACAGCATAGCATACTGTAGAGCCTACGTCTAAAGCATAGGGGACGACCTTCGTCCTTTCTCTCTATTCTGCCACGGTCAGGTTTCGAGTCTTACTCAATGTTCACACCTTATAACACAGCCAAGAACTCCTTCTTTGCCGATCCATTTTGAACTCCTTCAAAATCTTGTCACGGTATGTATTCATTTGGAAGTACCATTAAGCGTTTTGATCTATCCTTATAGATCTTGATGCTCAATGTTCAAGTAGCTTAATCCAGGCTTTCCATTGAAAAACACTTTTCAAATAACTCTGCATGCTTTCCAGAAATTCTACATCATTTCCGATCAACAATATGTTAACAACATATACTCATCAGAAATTCTATAGTGCTCCCACTCACTTATTTGGAAATACAAGTTTCTCATAAACTTTGTATACACCCAAAACTTTGATCATCTCATCAAAGCATACATTCCAACTCCGAGATGCTTACTCCAGTCCTTAGAAGGATTGCTGGAGCTTTGCATACTTGTTAGCATCTTTCAGGATTGACAAAACCTTTCGGTTGTATCACATACAACCTTTCCTCAAAAATCATTGAGGAAACAATGTTTTGACATCCTATCTGCAAGATTTCATAAATAATGCAGTAATTGCTAATATAATTCCAACAGACTCTTAGCATCGCTACGAGTGAGAAAGTCTCATCGTAGTCAACTCCTTGAACTTGTCGGAAAACATCTTAACGAGAAGTCGAGCTTTCTTAATGGTGATACTTGCCATCATTGTCCATCTTCCTTTTAAAAATCCATCTGTACTCAACAGCCTTACGACCATCGAGCCGTTCCGCCAAAGTCTACACTTTGTTTTCATATATGGATCCTCTCTCGGATTATATGGCCTCGAGCCATTTTGGAATCCAGGCCCACCATCGCTTCTCCATAGCTCGTAGGTTCATTGTTGTCTAGCAACATGACTTCCAAGACAGGATTACGTACCACTCTGAAGTAGTACGCATCCTTGTCATCCTACGAGGTTTGGTAGTGACTTGATCTGAAGTTTCATGATCACTATCATAAGCTTCCACTTCAATTGGTGTAGGTGCCACAGGAACAACTTCCTGTGCCCTGCCACACACTAGTTGAAGAGACGGTTCAATAACCTCATCAAGTCTCCACCATCCTCCCACTCAATTCTTTCGAGAGAAACTTTTCCTCGAGAAAGGACCCGATTCTAGAAACAATCCCTTATTGCTTTTGAATCTGAGACAGGAGGTATACCCAACTGTTTTGGGTGTCCTATGAAGATGCATTTATCCGCTTTGGGTTCGAGCTTATCAGCCTGAAAACTTTTTCACATAAGCGTCGCAGCCCCAAACTTTTAAGAAATGACAGCTTAGGTTTCTCTAAACCATAGTTCATACGGTGTCATCTCATCGGAATTACGTGGTGCCCTTTTAAAGTGAATGTGGTTGTCTCTAATGCCTAACCCATAAACTATCATGGTAATTCGATAAGAGAGATCATGGTATGCATCATATCCAATAGGGTGCAGTTATGATGTACGGACACACCATCACACCATGGTGTTCCTGGCTGTATTGGTTGTGAAACAATTTCCACAGTGTCTTAATTCTGTGCCAAACTCGTAATTCAGATATTCATCTCTACGATCATATCATAGACATTTTATCCTCTTGTCACGACGATGTTCAACTTCACTCTGAAATTACTTGAACCTTTCAATAATTCAGACTTATATTTTATCAAGTAAATATACTCAGTATCTACTCAAATCATCTGTGAAGTAAGAACATAACAATATCCACTACATGCCTCAACACTCATTGGACTGTGCACATCAAGATGTATTACTTCCAACAAGTTGCTTTCTTGTTCCATTTTACTGAAAACGAGGCTTTCAGTCATCTTGCCCATGTGGTATGATTTGCATGTCTCAAGTGATTCAAAATCAAGTGAGTCCAAACGATCCATCTGTATAGAGTTTCTTCATGCATATCTACCAACAAACATGGTTCGCATGTCTCAATCCTTTCAAAAATGAGTGAGTCCAAAGATCCATCAACATGGAGCTTCTTCATGCGTTTTATACCGATATGACTTAAGTGGCAGTGCCACAAGTAGGTGGTACTATCATTACTATCTTATATCTTTTGGCATGAACATGTGTATCACTATGATCGAGATTTAATAAACCATTCATTTTAGGTGTAAGACCATTGAAGATATTATTCAAATAAACAGAGTAACCATTATTCTCCTTAAATGAATAACCGTATTGCGATAGACGTAATCCAATCATGTCTATGCTCAACGCAAACACCAATCTCGATGGTAGAGGGAGCGTACGATATTTGATCAACCTTGGAAATACTTCCAACACATATCGTCATCTCACCTTTTAGCTAGTCTCCGTTTATTACGTAGCTTTTATTTTGAGTTACTAACACTTAGCAACCGAACCGGTATCTAATACCCTGGTGCTACCAGGAGTACTAGTAAAGTACAAATTGTAATGCATATCCAATATACTTCTGTCGACCTTGCCAGCCTTCTCATCTACCAAGTATCTAGGGTGGTTCTGCTTCAGTGACTGTTCCCCTTATTACAGAAGCACTTAGTCTCGGGCTTGGGTTCAACTTTTGGGTTTCTTCACTAGAGTAGCAGCTGAATTGCCATTTCATGAAGTATCCCTTCTTGCCCTTTCCCTTCTTGAAACTAGTGGTTTCACCAACCATCAACAATTGATGCTCCTTCTTGATCTCTACTTTTGTGGTGTCAAACATCGCGAATATCTCAAGGATCATCATATATGTCCCTGATATATTATAGTTCATCACGAAGCTCAAGCAGCTTGGTGGTAATGACTTTGGAGAACCATCACTATTTCATCTGGAAGATCAACTCCCACTCGATTCAAGCGATTGTTGTACTCAGACAATCTGAGCACAAGTTCAACAATTGAGCTTTTCTCCCTTAGTTTGCAGGCTAAGAAAATCGTCGGCGGTCTTATACCTCTTGACGTGGGCACGAGCCTGAAATCCCAATTTCAGTCCTTGGAACATCTCATATGTTCTGTGATGTTTCAAAAACGTCTTTGGTGCCTCAATTCTAAACCATTTAGCATTACGCACTGAACTATCATGTAGTCATCAAAACGTGTATGTCAGATGTTCGCAACATCCACAGACGACATTCGAGGTTCAGCACACTGAGCGGTGCATTAAGGACATAAGCCTTTTACTGTCTGCATAATTGCTACTATCAACTTTCAACTAAATTTTCTCTAGGAACATATCTAAACAGTAGAACAGAAACGTGAGCCACGACATAATTTGCGAAGACCTTTTGACTATGTTCAGGATAATTAAGTTCATCTTATGAACTCCCACTCAGATAGACATCCCTCTAGTCATCTAAGTGATTACATGATCCGAGTCAACTAGGCCGTGTCCGATCATCACGTGAGACGGACTAGTCATCATCGGTGAACATCTTCATGTTGATCGTATCTACCATACGACTCATGCTCGACCTTTCGGTCTCTTGTGTTCCGAGGCCATGTCTGTACATGCTAGGCTCGTCAAGTCAACCTAAGTGTTTCGCATGTGTTCCGAGGCCATGTCTATACATGCTAGGCTCGTCAACACCCGTTGTATTCTAACGTAAGAATCTATCACACCCGATCATCACGTGGTGCTTCGAAACGACGAACTTTCGCAACGGTGCACAGTTAGGGGGAACACTTTCTTGAAATTTTAATGAGGGATCATCTTATTTACTATCGTTGTTCTAAGCAAATAAGATGTATAAACATGATAAACATCACATGCAATCAAATAGTGACATGATATGGCCAATATCATATTGCTCCTTTTGATCTCCATCTTCGGGGCTCCATGATCATCATCGTCACCGGCATGACACCATGATCTCCATCATCATGATCTCCATCATCATGATCTCCATCATCATGATCTCCATCATCGTGTCTTCATGAAGTTGTCTCGCCAACTATTACTTCTACTACTATGGCTAACGGTTAGCAATAAAGTAAAGTAATTACATGATGTTTATGTTGACACGCAGGTCATAAATAAATTAAGACAACTCCTATGGCTCCTGCCGGTTGTCATACTCATCGACATGCAAGTCGTGATTCCTATTACAAGAACATGATCATCTCATACATCACATATATCATTCATCACATCCTTTGGCCATATCACATCACATAGCATACCCTACAAAAATAAGTTAGACGTCCTCTAATTGTTGTTTGCATGTTTTACGTGGCTGCTATGGGTTTCTAGCAAGAACGTTTCTTACCTACGCAAAAACCACAACGTGATATGCCAATTGCTATTTACCCTTCATAAGGATCCTTTTCATCGAATCCGATCCGACTAAAGTGGGAGAGACAGACACCCGCTAGCCACCTTATGCAACTAGTGCATGTCAGTCGGTGGAACCAGTCTCACGCAAGAGTACGTGTAAGGTTGGTCCGGGCCGCTTCATCCCACAATGCCGCCGAATCAAGATTGGACTAGTAACGGTAAGCATATTGAACAAAATCAACGCCCACAACTACTTTGTGTTCTACTCGTGCATAGAAACTACGCATAGACCTAGCTCATGATGCCACTGTTGGGGAACGTAGCATAAATTCAAAATTTTCCTACGTGTCACCAAGATCTATCTATGGAGTCATCTAGCAACGAGGGAGGAGTGGATCTACATACCCTTGTAGATCGCGCGCGAAAGCGTTCAAGAGAACGGGGTTGATGGAGTCGTACTCGTCGTGATCCAAATCACCGATGATCCTAGCGCCGAACGGGCGGCACCTCCGCGTTCAACACACGTACGGAGCAGCGACGTCTCCTCCTTCTTGATCCAGCAAGGGGGGAGGAGAGGTTGATGGAGATCCAGCAGCACGACGGCGTGGTGGTGGAAGTAGCGGGATTCCAACAGGGCTTCGCCAAGCGCTGCGGGAGGAGGGAGATGTGTCATGGGAGGGAGAGGGAGGCGCCAGGGCTTAGATATGGCTGCCCTCCCTTCCCCCCACTATATATAGGGCCAAGGGAGAGGGGGGGCGCAGCCTTGGCCCTTCCTCCAAGGAAGGGTGCGGCCAGGGAGGAGTCCATCCTCCCCAAGGCACCTAGGAGGTGCCTTCCCCCTTTAGGACTCTTCCTTTCCCTTATCTCTTGGCGCATGGGCCTCTTGGGGCTGGTGCCCTTGGCCCATATAGGCCAAGGCGCACACCCCTACAGCCCATGTGCCCCCCCGGGGCAGGTGGACCCCCGGACCCCTTTCGGCACTCCCGGTACAATACCGATAATGCGCGAAACTTTTCCGGCGACCAAAACAAGACTTCCCATATATAAATCTTTACCTCCGGACCATTCCGGAACTCCTCGTGACGTCCGGGATCTCATCCGGGACTCCGAACAACTTTCGTGTTACCGCATACTAATATCTCTATAACCCTAGCGTCACCGAACCTTAAGTGTGTAGACCCTACGGGTTCGGGAGACATGCAGACATGACCGAGATGACTCTCCGGTCAATAACCATCAGCGGGATCTGGATACCCATGTTGGCTCTCACATGTTCCACGATGATCTCATCGGATGAACCACGATGTCAAGGACTTAATCAATCCCGTATACAATTCCCTTTGTCTAGCGGTACGATACTTGCCCGAGATTCGATCGTCGGTATCCCGATACCTTGTTCAATCTCGTTACCGGCAAGTCTCTTTTACTCGTTCCGTAACACATCATCCCGTGATCAACTCCTTGATCACATTGTGCACATTATGATGATGTCCTACCGAGTGGGCCCAGAGATACCCCTCCGTTTACACGGAGTGACAAATCCCAGTCTTGATTCGTGCCAACCCAACAGATACTTTCGGAGATACCTGTAGTGTACCTTTATAGCCACCCAGTTACGTTGTGACGTTTGGCACACCCAAAGCACTCCTACGGTATCCGGGAGTTGCACAATCTTATGGTCTAAGGAAATGATACTTGACATTAGAAAAGCTTTAGCATACGAACTACATGATCTTGTGCTAGGCTTAGGATTGGGTCTTGTCCATCACATCATTCTCCTAATGATGTGATCCCGTTATCAACGACATCCAATGTCCATGCTCAGGAAACCGTGACCATCTATTGATCAACGAGCTAGCCAACTAGAGGCTTACTAGGGACATGGTGTTGTCTATGTATCCACACATGTATTTGAGTTTCCTATCAATATATTTTAGCATGGATAATAAACGATTATCATGAATAAGGAAATATAATAATAATCAATTTATTATTGCCTCTAGGGCATATTTCCAACAAGTACCAAGGTAAAATTTAATGACTGCTTTGCAAGCCAACTTTTTTTTCTAGTTAACCGGGATCATTAATACGTCCGCATGCATGCAAGGAATGAATGGGAAGAAAGTAGCACAATGTCATTATGACTACATGCATGCAAGTATTAAACAAGTCGCCAGTGCGAGGAAACATCATTAAATTTTGTCTCGGTTACTGTTAGTGGTCTTGTATAGATGCAAAATGTATTTTTTATAGTGGCCTTGTATAAGGGAATGAGGGAGTACTATGATATGGTACAGTCAGCACACTATAAGGATTAAACAATTATATTTCTGCTGAGTTCGATGAGATAGAAGAGGAGACAGAAGGGAAGCAGACTGTAAATTAACAGCCGGCTGCAGCCCGAACTCCAAAAATGAGTGAATCTAGATATTCTAATATGGACCATGCATTAATAAAGTAGTATTACTTAGCAACTAGCTACTATACATGTTGACTATTACGTTGACTATATGTCACATGGCAACTCCATATAACCTGTTGTTGGCTATGCTATTAACCGTGCTCTGAAGATAGTAACATAGACTAGTGTCATATGCATGACACTAGTCTAAGTTACTCTCACTATGACTAGCCTAAAGTCTTTATTTTCCTCATTAACTTCACGGTTAGCCTGTGGAACGGACTCCTTGCCCAGCACGTCGTCTTGACCAACAAGTTTTGGCGCATCGGCTTCTTGTTCATCTTCCTCTTTGGCCTTGCCCCATAGCACCATGTACAGCCCCGCCACGATTAGCACAGCACCAAGTACGCTGCAAAAGGAAAAATGGCAGCGCACACGCGACTCCCCGTGAGAAACTCAAACAGGCTCCACCATGTTAAAAGGCATGTGAGTTACTGAATAGGGCATCACATTCCGATGTGCAGGGCCTCGTTAAGGACGACGGAGCTCATGACGGCGACGAAGACGATGATGAGAGGTCCGAACATGGCGACGTAGAGGGGTCCTTTCTCCTGCAGGCACCACGACATGAGCGGGAAGGCGGACCCGGACGCCACGATACCCTGGACGTACGAATCAAACATCAGAAACATGGCATGGGCGTGAAGGGAGGAAGCAGTGGCCGGCCGATCAGCTGCCTGATTACCGCGAAAGCCGACGCGTAGAGCCTGATGTTGAGCCCGAGCCTCCAGTGGTCGGCGTCCCTGTGGATGCAGAGCGTGAGCAGCGTCGACTGGACCGCGCCGAAGACGCACACCAGAGCGGCGATGGAGTAGTGGCACGGGTAGACCTGGACGACCTTGGCCTGGATGGTGAGCCAGATCGCATAGCTGAAGCAGCCGGCGATGGCGAGAAACGAGCCGAGAATCCGAGAACCCGCGGCCGGCTGCGGCCGGAGCTGGCGATCGCCGCTGGCGTGGCTGAGCCCGGTGTGCGCCAGACGGTGGAGGAACCCCATCTCCGGGCCCTTGTAGAACGTCAGCAGCATCGCGCCGCCCAGGCCGACCAGGGTTCCCGCCAGTTTCGCTTGACCGCTGGGCTTTCTGAGCTTCAAAGTCTCCATCCTGTTTTTCCATTTTTCAAGTGAGTCTGTGACTAGTACAGTATTCACTATCCAGAAAGGAATTGAGATTTTATAGAAATCTTTGATTAGTATGACGACCCACCTGCTCAGGATTGCGACGATGAAGGTAGCTTGAGGGGTGAGGTTGCTGAGAGCTGTGACGATGGTCGTCAAATTCGTCAGCTTGATGGCAAGCACCAACAGGTTCTGGTTCATGGTGACTCTGCATTTGTATTTATATATGTGAACAAACATAGTAAATCAACGTGGTTTTTCTTCTATCGACCAAAGAGTTCAAGTCTAGAGCATTTGCTAGCATGGTCATCAAAGAGAAGAAGAAGTTACCCGAACAGTCCACACAAGAATAACCCTGTCACAACCTTGATGGTTAGTGGTGGACGTTTCTTCCTAGAGATCACACCGCAGCCGTATTAGTCAGCAACAAATCTTCTTTAACACATGTAGACTGTGTTCTGGCAGAGTGTATGCTCGTCTCACTATCTTGTGAGACAAATGTTTCACAAATGAGCGAGGATATTAAGAAGGCATGCACCTCTCGACGAGGAAGGCGATGGGGCAGAGGAACGCGGCGCCGAACATGGGCCTGTAGGCGACGAGGACACGGACGTCCATGCCGTCGTCGAGCGCGAGCTTGATGAAGATCTGCATAGCCGAGAAGACGAACTCCACCACCACCATCGCCGCCACCGGTCGAGCGGCCTCCAGCACGCTGCCTACTCCAACGATCCTCATGCTCTTTACGTGGAGCTCAGGGATGGGCTAACAGCTCAGGAATGAGATCGATCGACCGGTTAATGATCAGCCGGTAGATTTACACCAGTACTACTGGTATATACTGGTATTCGTCGGGTCTGTCCTAGCGATGTTAGCCAAGCGCATGTCCTTGTTTTCGAGTGCCCCGGCAGCAACAACAACTACACCGATGAAATCCGCACGTGTACGGACAGAGGAGCGGCGGCAAGCTGACATCATAGCACTGGTAATGCTGCTGCGGTGCTGCCGATCTGTATGCACGCAGGGGCGGGCCCACGTCAGTTCATCGGTGTTCAGTTGAATACTTTGTCACTAAATTATGCATATATAGTGTGTACTGATTATATTTATGGGAGGTGACGTTCCGGTTGATAGCGAGATGTTTACAGCGATTTCGTCAATTTTAAAATGTGTTTGCTCGATCTCTTGATGGTAATCATAAAGCTCGGGTATACAGGTGTGCAGCGAAAAAGATGTGTATGTATGTACGTAAACATTCACTTTAGTATTGTACTTCTTAACAAACATATATGCCCAAAACCGGGCCTGGTCTCTCCTTCACTACTCCGAAATGGCCAGTAACCCAAAGCATCCTCTTTTAGCCCAATAAGAAAATTGATGCAACAACCACCATGTGAGAGCAACTAATATGGGTAACCTGCAAAAAGTTTTTTCTCTCGTGTAGGGTTTCCCTTCTCTCAGAGGCGATTCCCCCATCGTCGAGTTCCTATTTCCTTGTCACCGATTATCTCCTCTCCGGGGGCTTGGACTGTGTAGAAGTGCATGCTCTAGTCAATGCAACAAAAAAACCGGTATGATGGAAGAGACTAGGCAATACATTTATACGTCAACACTCTCCCACAGGTCTAAACGTGGATCGAAAGTGGGCTACAATTTAATTGCGCCAGCTGAGTCTTGAACTCAAGACCTCTTGGCTGTGATACCATGTAGAAGTGCATGCTCTAGCCGATGCAATCAAAAGGCCGATACAATGGAATAGACTAGGCAATACATTTATACGCCAACAGGCTGATCAGGAATGGTCCTCGTGACCACCACCCGGTCTTGGCCTTTTTCTTGAGAGGTCTAGATGATCTAGGGCACCTCCAGATGGCAATGGGTACCCGCTACCCGCGAACCCGGCGGGTAAAAACCCTATTAGGGTAAGGGTTTGGGAAAGAAAATTACCCATGGGTTTATAAATGGGAAAAAAACTATACCCATCGGGTAAGCCGGGTACGGGTATGGGACGGCAATACCCATACCCGCATACCCGCGTACCCGTATACTTATTCATTATGCCAGGTAGGCCCTTAATGTCAGTCACTAAAAACATCAAAACCCTAACTGAACCCAGCCGAGGCGGCAGCCAGCAGCCCAGCGCCCAGGCCCAGCAGCCCACTCCCCGTCGATCCCACCCAAATCCTTCTCCGAGACCCCCAACCCACCCCCGCACCGTCACTCCAGAAACCCCACCTCTGTCTCTCACCACAAACCCTAGAGGGGAGAAGCCACAGGTCGCCACCGCCGGCCGCCGCTACTGCCTGCAGCGACGCGACCGGCCACCTCCCTCCTCTCCTCCTCTCCTCCCTCTACCTCCTCTCCTCGACGCGACCTCCACGCGAGACCTGCAGAACCTCCTGCCGCCATCTCCCTCCACGTCCTGGCACCTCCTGCCGCCATGGCGCCCGACCAGGAGGACGCCGAGGAGGGGCTTCACTCCAGCGCGGATGCAACTCCGGTGGACGGGGATGGATTTGAAGAAGGCACCAGCAGTGGGTCTCGTGCACCGACGCCTTCTCCTACCCCCAAGCCTGTGCGTCTTTAGCCACCATTAACGGGGCAGGTTCCTGGGCGCAGCTCCACTGCTCCCGGTTGCAAGGTGGGGCGTGGCCGTGGTCGTGGCCGTGGTGGTGCTACACCTGCGACGGTGGCGAGAAGGGCAGCAAAGCATCCAAATCGGTGAAGAGTTTAGTGCCTGCAACAACTAGACTTCAAGGTGAAATAGAGCAGTACTTGACCGATGGTTTAGTGCCTTACGTTGAAAAGTTCAATGTGTTGGATTGGTGGAAGGTGGCTGGAACAAGGTATCCGACCTTAAGGAAAGTAGCAAGAGACATATTTGCTATTCCCGTAACAACAGTTGCTTCAGAGTCAGCCTTTAGTATAAGTGGCAGAAAGCTTAATGACCATAGAAGCCGACTTACACCTCATATGGTGGAGGTTTTAATGTGCTCGCAAGATTGGCTTCGAAACAAGTACAAAGGTGACAAAATAGTGCACTTCATTAATATTTTCTCTTGCTGAAATGTTGTTGATGTTTGTCTACTTTTGTAGATGCTCACACAACAGAAACTAGCTTCTGGACTTGTCTTCAAGACATTCAAGAAGGGATGCAGGTTAGTAGTTGGTAGTACTTAAGAATTCAAATCAAACATATCTTGTATTCTTGTTATGATGTATCTTATTACTACTTCGGAGTTGCACATCAAAGATATGTTGTATTCATGTTATCTTCTATTCTTGTTATCTTAGTAGTACATAAGAATTGCAAACTAAACATAGCTTGTACTCATTACTCTCAAGTTCTCAGGTCTTGCAATTTATATGTCCCATACTAGGAATTGATGATTTGAGATGTCAAGGCTCATGAAGTGGAGAGAAGATGAAAGCAAGTCAAGTTGGTTTGGACCGTTCGGTTTCATGTTGGAGATGTTGAACCTATTTGTGTGTTGAGATGTTGAACTTATTTGTGTGTTGAACCTATTTGCGGTCTTCAAACTTATTTATGTGTCGAACTTTGTGGTTGAAATGACTATGTGTGTGCTGAAACTTGACATATGTGCTGAAATTCTGAAACTATTGTGAAGTGCTGAAACTTGACATGTTTATGTGCTGAAATTCTGAAACTATTGTTAAGTGCTGAAACTTGACATGTTTATGTGCTGAAATGCTGGAATATATGTGCTGATATATATATATATATATATGTGTGTGTGTGTGTGTGTGTGTGTGTGTGTGTGTGTGTGTGTGTTCAGATGCTGTAATATACATGCTGAAATGTGGTATATACTAATATACATGGTGAAATGTGGTATGTACATGCTGAAAGTACATGGCAAAATTTTATTTGAAAAGTGACCCAGACGGGTATGGGTTACCCACAGGTATTACCCACACCCGGCCGGGTACGGGTATGGGAAAGATATGATACCCGGGGTACGGGTACGGGTACGGGTTTGGGCAGAAAAAAATGGGACGGGTAAGGGTTTGGGCAAGCATTACCCGCACCCGAACCCTGCGGGTGCCATGAGGATGGGCACCATCAACAAACATATGCTCCTCATATTAGAGAAAACCAATTGGTGATGGGCAAGGCGCCGACATCCTCGTCCATGGACAAGGCGACACGTCTGATGCAAGAGTTAGGTCCACTAGTAGAAAACGGGCCATTTGTCCCGGTTCCAGAGGTCCATTAGCCCCGATTCTGGAACCGGGACTAAAGGGTCGGGACTAAATCCCAAAACCTTTAGTCTCGGTTCGTTTACGAACCAGAATAGAAGGGGCTCCACGTGGCCGCTGCGGGGCGCCCAGGCAGGAGCACATTTAGTCCCAGTTAGTAACACCAACCGGGACTAAAAGGCATCCACGCGCCAGCAGCTGGCAGGAGCACGGGTTTTTGTTTTTTTAAAGGGAGAGGGTAGGGGGTTTTGGAGGGTTAATTTAGGGGTTTCATATATTATGTTAGCTAGCTAATAGAGAGAAGTGATCTCTCTTATCTCTGTGCTTGGTCGACGTTAGCTACTATACGTATAGAGAGAACTCCACATGCTAGCTAGTAAGTAAATTAAGGAACCATTAATTACACAAGATCGTCATGAACATATACAGAGAGGAGTACACCTCTCTTTCTTGAGAGATTTGTCGAACAACAAGTTTTCATATATCTATCCGACACTACTAGCTATATATATACTCCCACCGTTCCTAAATATTTGTCTTTTGAGAGATATCAAGTGGACTATCACATACGAATGTATATAGACTTATTTTAGAGTGTAGATTCACTCATTTTGCTCCATATGTAGTCACTTGTTGAAATCTCTACAAAGACAAATATTTAGGAATGGAGGGAGTACAATATAAGATCTCTTACAGTCCCTAACATCTCATGTCTATATCAATTTCCACATGGCATTCTCCGGCTTTATTGATGACGTGGTCAAGAAAGAATCTCGTCAATTCCTCTTGAATTGTTCGTATGCGATCTTGTGGTAGGAGTTCATCCCGCATCTGTCAGATCTAAATTGAAGAAGAGGATCAATACATGTATATGAATGAAACTCAACACAAATGATGGTAATAAAATAAAATTGTGAATATTTTTGCTTACACACTTCATATTGTTTTTTAAAGTAGCCCGACTTATTAGAGGCCGTCGCGTTATAGATGAGCTCGCAAATGTAGTATCCACAAAAAATATTCCCGGCTTCTTGTCACAAGCACTTTACGAGAAATAGAGGTCAATCAAACTGATAAGCAAGCATGCTAAATGGTATTGATGAAACTAGTTAGAATCAATGGGAGATGCGCGGAACTAGGTAGTAGTACTTACTTTCGGGTGTGTAAATCGCAACTCGCTCGGCAGTCCCGGAGTAATTACGGTGAACTCTTTACAAACCCTTCCAGCCAAAGAAAATAATTACTTGATATCAGAAAATGAATAAAGTTGCCAATATGGTGCGATAATGATCGATTGAACTTATTTCTAGAGCATTTCAGTCATGTCCGCATAGTCCTGGGAATCTTTTCGCCTCGAGTCTAAGACGGTTACTACTCCCCGTCAAGCTTAATCTCTAGCAGAATAAAGTGGAAGCTGCGCACGCATGTATAACTCATCAATTACATTACTATAACCTCAAGTAATAAGGGAAACCGAATATGCACAAGAAGTGACACTCACTTGAAGTTGCAAGGAAAGAGTATTTTATCTTTGTTTTAACTTTTAAGCAACGATTGTAGCAAGTTGTCCTTGGTATTTGTGACTTTGTTTTTAACCGTCCATTCATGTATGATATTTGGGTTAATTAACCCAATGTCATAGATTTGTGCTTTTCTGCATTCGACGATCTTCAATCTGCATAATATAGCGAGGATAATTATATATACATGCAATGAAAGAGCTGAGCTATATATAGAGAGAGACTTAATTCAATGGTACGCGTTGGTGCTATACAAACGGTTTTTAACCCCTTTCCGCGACGGCATTTGGAATCGTCGCCAAGTGAGTGTTGGCGATAGGGCGGTTCTTCTCACACGACCCAGAAATCGTTTGGGATATGCCCTCCTGGACACCAAATGAGCTCGTGTGCGATCGAGCGAGGCATCGAAACCCAATCATCTCCGTAGGTATGTACATCCCACACGGTGAATCCTAGAAAAATATTTCCGTAGGTATGTATATCACACACAGTCAATCCAAGTGATACATTTCTGTTCTTATGTATATCCCACACAGTCAATCCAGGAAAAACATTTCCGTCCTTATGTACATCCCACACAATCAATCCAGTGAAAACGTTTCCATTCGTATGTACATCCCACACAATTTTATGTGTAGGCTCGTGTGTGAAAGGTGTAACTATCACACATGCTCTGCCTTGGTTAACTATTTTCTTTTATCAACTACATCACACACAATTTGATGAAGAAAACTGTGTGGCATTGGGCTATCCATCACAAGCGCTTTTACTGCTAGAACCGTTTGCAAAGTTTCATGACACATTTAGCAAGTTTATTAGTTTACGATTAATAATTCCAGTATTACGCAAATTTACACTTCATATTGAACAACTATTTGCCAATTTCATATCAGGCACATAAATATATTATAACATCACAGTACGATCGCTACATGAAAACAACAGTACACCATATAGCTAGTTCAACTTCATAAGAACAATATAATCATTTTCCTAATCGAGATCATCCAGGCTCGTTTTATCCACCTCTGCTTTCTGTTCAGTAAGAACCTGTTTTGCACTGGCCAACTGGGCAAGTGCCTCCTCCTTCGCCAACACCATCTCAGCAAAGTCTGATTTTAAAAATCTGAGCTCATTCTCGACCTTCCTCTTTTTATCCCGCATCTTCAAATATTCTCCAGCATTGACAACACTTTCTCTAAGCCTACATCTGTTATCTTTCTCATACATGCTCCAGAGCTTCGCTAGGCACATCTTCAAAGACTCTGGCCACTCTTGATCAATCCACTCCAAGTAAGAACACTTCTGTTCGTCCTATAATATCTAAAACTAGATCAGTAACAATTGTAGGGGAAATGGGTTTATAGCAACATAGAAAATCACCAATGCTTATTTTGAAAAACTGAAGAAACATGTTAATTATGACATATCTTCTAAAAAAGACCAATGTGCAAATGAATTAATTGCTACTGAGACAACAACCAAATTCTGGAACATCAGAAGCTATAATTAACTATAACAACGCTACAAGTTCTTACTCATGTACAATAAATAATAAATTGAACATTTTATGAGGAAGGTAAATATAACTGCAACAGCATAGCGACAGTGTTTGGATGACAACAAATTGATACTAACATGTGTGTACATGCACAAATTTAGTAACATAGAACTAATAGCACTAAGGCTGTCCACTATGTATGCCAAAACTGGTGTAAAGACAACTGTTGCTATATCTTGCACCGGTGCCCTGCACTGGTGAGCCGATGCAGTGGAAAAAAATCAGGGACCCGGACTCCGGAGCACCTAGTTGCTCCGATGCCCAGTTCCTTCATGCCATAAAAATTTAATATTTTACCGCTTGGCTGCTCGGATGTGTGGACCAAAGTTGGCCGCACAAACTGCTGAAGCGGTGCCAAATAATTTTCTAATGACATCGCTGATGAGATGGCAACAATTTTAGATACCAGGTACAAAATGTGACACTGTCTTAGGATGCGTTTGATTGAAGGTGTGGTATGAATGGGTTGGGACCGTGATAGTGTCTGAATCACATCTAACGAATGATTTGTAACAACGAAAGAGGGTCTAACCTTCTCTGCACATGTCAGAAACTTCCTCCCACTGTCCACAGATTCAAACGCAACTAGCTTATGCATGGAGATTGATGGTGACAACGAGCAGATAGATCTTCAGCCACCCCGCTCCATTTGTTGCCACTGATGGTCCTAGGGAGCTACAAGAAGAAGAAATGACTCAAATCGACCGCTGGGTAAAAATCCTTCATTCCAAGTCATAGCCCGAGAGAGAGAAGAGAGGCATACCCGGGTGATGAAGGAGTCATCGTCCAAGGAGGAACCGATGGAGAGGTCTTTGAAGAAGACCATGGCGACCCCGGCGGTAGGATGCGAGACGACGAGAGCGAGGAATCGGCTATAGCTTAGGAAGGAAGGAAGGAGGAAACAAAGGAAATGTGACTTGTGGTCGGGGAGAAAAGGGGGTGGGGAAGGGGGGTGGGGGTAGATATTTTGGTGGTAGGCCAAAATTTTGGAAATGTCGAGGGAAACTTTGCGCGCGGTGCTGTCGGACCATTCACTTTGAACGATTGTGTGCATCGCAAACCATTCTTCTACTTTACGCGCATGGGATGAGTTTGATAATTCAAATTTTGATGGAAATTTCCCTGGGTACATCATTGCATAATTTAATATCGCTTGCTAATTTGGGCACACAAAAGAGCATACAACAGACAGAGCACACTTACTGAATCGAGTAATTTTAATAATTAAACAAAGCCAGTTGACCTAAACATTGCTCTAACAAAAGACCAGCATTAAAACAAAGCCTAAGTACGCATAATTTTAACAAATCCGCCGTCGCGCCGGCCTATGCATCGCCGGTGTGAGACGAGACGCCGATGACTTATCCTGGCGACATGCCGCCGTTGGTGGACTTCGCGTCCCCCTGCTGAAGTCGACCACGTCCTCGTCATCATCCTCGGCGCCGCCCTCAAGGTTGTAGTACTCGTAGTAGTGGCCGCGCCAGAGCTCGCGTTGGTACTCCACAGCCGATTCCTCGACGGACAGACTCTTCTCTACCTCGACCTCGGCCACGCACAACTCCTCCTCCCGGTGATCCTCGATCTCCGCCGCCTCCTGCATCTTCAACTCCCGCTCGGCGACCTCATGAGGAAGCAGGTGCTCCATGGCCACTGCCGCCTTTTCGGACGTGGGTTGCATACTGGAGTCCGAGGTGGCCTGGAATATCTTGGCATGTGCATCCTCGATCTTGACGTGGATGGCCTCAACCCTGGCCAGGGCGACATCTGCGGCATGGATGACAGCTCGAGTACTCTCGGTGTTTGCAACCTCCATCGCAGCAGCAGTTGCAACTGTCTCGGCAGCTGCAGCTGCCCTGTCAGCTGCCGCAGACGCCCTCTCGGCGAAAGTGGTCGCGCTCAATGTGGATGCAGCGGCACTCTTGGCGCAAGCGGCGGCGCTGGGGGGACGCGACCATCGTACGTGCCTTCACGAAGCGTTTCCATGGCGTCATCTTTGCAAGAAGGGGGTGCGGGAATGGGGATCGGGATTCGTGGATTCAGGGGTTGCCAGCTCTGGAGTAGACGAGCCGGCTAAGCTTAAGGAGGGAGACCTAAATAGACCCAGATATTTTCATCGCAAACGGTTCCTAGAAAACAACTGTGTGTGATGTTGTAGATATTTTTTATTAGTTGTGAAAGAAGAATTTGGAGTAAAGTGGCAACAGATGGTGTTTTAAATAAACGAGAAATTTTGTAGTACAAATACAACTGTGATGTCACATTTTGGAAAATTTCAGGGGTCATTTGAACTTTTAAGACATTTAAGTGATTTTCTAGCCATTTAATGACCGTAATTGAAATTTGAACTACATGTACATGCAATAGCTAACCATAACGGTTTGAAAAGTCATATTTTATGTACTTATGTGCGGTTTAATTCCATGTGCAGTAAATTGGAAGGATTTTTCAAACATATTGGTCTAACGGCTATGACACAATTAAGCATGGAGTGCCATGGCATTTAAATTCCAAAAAATTAAAAAATATCAGAAACACATGAAGCCTTGGTTGATGTAATGTCATGCCACCAAGATGATGTGGTAAAAAATTTGGCATGTGTGACGAAAGTTTGGACACACATCCCTCACAAACCGGAGCAACTCACTAGAAGGCTTGTGGTTCCGGGAGGGAACAATGCATGTTTGATGACGAACGGGAGATAGCTTCCTCTTGCAGCCTTCAAATGTTTTCTACGTGTAACGTGCACTAATACAACTGTCATGTGAAAATTTGGAAAATTTCAAGGGTCATTTGACCTTTTGAAGACATTTAAGTGATTTTCTAGCCATTTAATGACCGTAATTCAAATATGAACTACATCTACATGCAATGGCTAACCATAACGGTTTGGAAAATCATATTTGTGTACTTGTGTGCGAGTTAATTCCATGTGCCGTAAAATAGAAGGAATTTTTAAACATATTTGTCTCATGACATGGATACATGCATATGTATGCATGGAGTGCCATGACATTCAAATTCCATTTTTTAAAATATTAGAAACACATGAAACCTTGGTTGATGTAATGTCATGCCACCAAGATTATGTGGTAGAAAAATTGGCATATTTGATGAAAGTTTGGACACACACCCCTCACAAACCAGAGCAACTCACTAGAAGGCTCGTGGTTCCGAGAGGGAACAATGCATGTTTGATGACGAACAGGAGATAGCTTCCTCTTATGGCCTTCAAATTTTTTCTATATTTAACGTGCACTACTACAACTGTAATGTGAAAATTAGGAAAATTATAGGGGTCATTTGACCTTTTAAAGACATTTAAGTGATTTTCTAGCCATTTAAAGACCATAATTCAAATTTGAACTATATCTACATGCAACACCTAACCATAACGGTTTGAAAAATCATATTTGTGTACTTGTGTGCGAGTTAATTCCATGTGCAATAAATTAGAAGGAATTTTCAAACATATTTGTCTCACGACATTGACACATGCATATGTATGCATGAAGTGACATGGCATTTTAATTCCAAAAAATTTAAAATACCAGAAACACATGAAACCTTGCTTGATGTAATGTCATGCCACCAAGATGATGTGGTAAAAAACCTTGGCATGTTTGACGAAAGTTTCGACACAACCCCCCCCACAAACCGGAGCAACTCACTAGAAGGCTCATGGTTCTGAGAGGGAACAATGCATGTTTGATGACGAACGGGAGATAGCTTTCTCTTATGGCCTTCAATTTTTTTTCTAAGTTTAACATGCACTACTATAACTGTAATGTGAAAATTAGGGAAATTCTATGGGTCATTTGACCTTTTAAAGACATTTAAGTGATTTCTAGCCATTTAGTGACCGTAATTCAAATTTGAACTACATCTACATGCAACGACTAACTATAACGGTTTGAAAAATCATATTTGTTTACTTGTGTGCGAGTTAATTCCATGTGCAGTAAATTAGAAGAAATTTTTAAACATATTGGCCTCATGACAAGGACACGTGCATATGTATACATGGAGTGCCATGACATTTTAATTCCAAAAAATTAAAAAATGATCAGAAAAACATGGAACCTTACTTCATGTAATGTCATGCCACCAAGATGATATGGTAAAAAATTGGCATGTTTCACGAAAGTTTGAACACACTCCCCTCACAAACCGGAGCAACTCACTAGAAGGCTCGTGGTTCCGAGAGGGAACAATGCATGTTTGATGACGAACATCAGATAGCTTCCTCTTACGGCCTTCAATTTTTTCTACGTTTAACGTGCTCTAATACAACTGTACTATGAAAATTTGGAAAATTCTAGCGGTCATTTGACCTTTTAAAGACATTTAAGTGATTTTCTAGCCATTTAATGACCGTAATTAAAATTTGAACTACATCTACTTGCAACGGCTAACCATAGAGGTTTGGAAAATCATATTTGTGTACTTGTGTGCGAGTTAATTCCATGTGCCGTAAAATAGAAGGAACTTTTAAACATATTTGTCTCACAGCATGGGCACATGCATGGAGTGCCATGGAATTTTGATTCCAAAAAATTAAAAAATGACCAGAAATACATGACACCTTGCTTGATGTAATGTCATGCCACCAAGCTGACGTGGTAAAAAATTGGCCTGTTTGACGAAAGTTTGGACACCCCCCTCACAAACTGGAGCAACTCACTAGAAGGTTCATGGTTCCAAGAGGGAACAATGCATGTTTGATGACGAACGGGAGATAGCTTTCTGTTACGGCCTTCAAATTTTTTCTACGTTTAACGTGCACTAATACTACTGTCTTGTGAAAATTTGGAAAATTTCAAGGGTCATTTGACCTTTTAAAGACATTTAAGTGATTTTCTAGCCATTTAATGACCGTCATTCAAATTTGATCTACATATACATGCAACAACTAACCATGACGGTTTAAAAAATCATATTTTTGTGTACTTGTGTGCGAGTTAAAAAATCATTAGACGATGTAAATATCTGGTGTTCAAAAAAGAAAATGTAAAGATCTGGCAAGACAACCGGCCCCCACACGATTGGCACTCTATCTCGCGGCTCGAGGTTTGGTAGGTGAGTGGCGGCGATCATTAATCAGACACGGTTCTGTATTTGAAACCGTCAGCGATTATGTTCACACACAGATTTTGCTGCGGGAATTGTGTGTAATTCAAACTACAGTACTCGTAAATTCCGGCGACCGGCGTGTGTACTGTACCCGTCGATCTAGATTCCAGCCGCCAATAAATACTACCATGCTCACGTCGTCCCACATGCATTCTCATCTACATCCTCCCTTCGCTTGCCCTCTCTCTCTCAAATCTCTGCCATGGCGCCGTCGGTCTGCCCACGCGCCAACGAGGAGTCGCCTCCCCGCGAGGACGCTCACTTGAATAGCTGCAACAAGGACCCCTACGCGCCGCCGGACGAGGTTGCGCCGGACCCCCCAACTTTGGATTGGTTTTGGGGTCAGTACAATCTTTGTCTCCGGAAGTCCCTGCCGCCGGCTGAGAAAGCCAGGCAAGTGGCATTCAAGAAGGATATGGCGAAGGAGGAAGCCAGGTACTAGGCGGCATGTGAAGACAGTGATGCCACCTAGAAAAAGGAGGCGGCGGAGCTTTGGGGGCGGGCGTGTCATCGTGCGAAAGAGGTGTACGAAGACGGGTACTTCACGAGGAAGGTCAAAGGCGCTGGGTGCCTCGTCGCTGCTGAGGGAATCCTGGATTAGGGGGACCTCAGACTGCCAGACTATATACTTTGGCCGGACTGTTGGACTATGAAGATACAAGACTGAAGACTTCGTCCCGTGTCCAAGTGGTACTCTCCTTTGCGTGGAAGGCAAGCTTGGCAATTCGGATATGTAGATCTCCTCCCTTGTAACTGACTCTGTGTAACCCTAGCCCCCTCTGGTGTCTATATAAACCGGAGGGTTTAATCCGTAGGACAATAACAATCATAATCATAGTCTAGATTCTAGGGTTTAGCCTCTACGATCTCGTGGTAGATCAACTCTTGTAATACTCATATCATCAAGATCAATCAAGCAGGAAGTAGGGTATTACCTCCATCGAGAGGGCCTGAACCTGGGTAAACATTATGTCCCCTGCCTCATGTTACCATCCGCCTTAGACGCATAGTTCGGGACCCCCTACCCGAGATCCGCCGGTTTTGACACCGACATTGGTGCTTTCATTGAGAGTTCCACTGTGCCACCACGATAAGGCTTGATGGCTCGTCTTGTTGTCAAGGACAACATTACCTCGGGGGGAGCCCTGGCTGTAGGCCAAACACTCCGACTAGGCGGCTTCGTCATGACCGCCCGTTCGGCCGTCGCGCCGATGATGACTTCTCGGGTCATCAAAAACAGCCTCCACGTCAGCTCGGGATCGCCGAGCAGATGGATCCAATAGAGCTCTCTTCCCTGAACAAGCTCTTGGATCGCATCGCCGCCCTGGGATTCGCAACGGACTATGATCGGATCGAGCTTAAACCCGACCAAAGGGAGATTAACTCTCCGCCGGTCACCCATCAGATAGCGGTGGTGGAGGAGCAATGTAGCAATTCTTCCTCTATTTTGAGGACAAACTATGTCCGGATTCCCGAGCTCTCCGAGCCGGATACCCGTCCACGGGAGGGCATGGCCCAAGCTTCGAACCTAGAATCAGACAGCGGGCCAGAACTATTGGGCAACATCCCGGAGTCCGAACTACCAAGCTCGGAAACTCCTCCGCCCTGGGTCTCAGAATGGGTCAGGGTTTGGACCTAAATCTACCCACCCACCCAGACTCAAGTGATCTTTCCCACATTAGACAAGAGCCCCAAGAGACAGTACATCACTATTGGGCCAAATTCCTCCTTGTAATGAGCAGGTCAAGGACTGTCGCGAGGAAGACACAATTTCATTCTTTTGCAAAAATTGCACAGACAAGGGAATCCTCAGCGCCATAAGTCGCCGTGACATAGCACACTTTGCTGACTTAGCGGCCATAGTACGAAAGTATTGTGCGATGGAAAGCGCCTGGAAAACCTAAACAAAATTCTGGGACCCTCCATCTCTCACTAAACCCCCCGTCCGAACTAAAAGGGTGTACTCTCGCAAGTCACCCGGTCCAATTATAAAGAAACAAAAGCCCACTACAGGGCGTAGAACTGTATTGGAGGGATGGCTCAATGGGCCATGCAAAATTCACAGTACAACGGATACCATGCCAACACACAGCCTTAGAGCATGTTGGATACTCCGGCAGGTGGCCAACAGCGGCGAGGATATCCTCATCAATAGTACAACAGAGTACCATCCTGTGTAAAATAACAATACAATATTGGCAGTCTTCGAGACCTTCGCCTCAAATAATAGGCGCAAGCGAACACTCCGCAGCCTTGCCGAAATCTGCCATGTTGCAGCAATAAATCCATGGAACGACACGACCATTACCCTCAATGCCAGTGAGGAACCTCAATTCCGAACAGCCCGAGCACCAGCCGCTTTGGTCCTTAGTCCAATTGTGGACGGCTTCCAGCTTACTAAAGTGCTCATGGACGGTGGCAGTGGATTAAACCTCATCTAGGAGGAAACTCTTAGCAAAATGGAAATAGACAAGAGCCGCATTGAGCAAAGCAGCACGACCTTCAGAGGAATCATCCCTAGTCGGGAGGCACGATGTGCGGGAAAAATCACACTAGATGTGGTATTCGGCACGCCAAAGAATTATAGGTCCGAAGAAATCACATTCCAAGTGGCCCCGTTCAGTAGCGGATACCACGCCCTTTTAGGGCGGGATGCATTCATGATCTTCCAAGCTATACCCCATTACGGGTACATGAAGCTCAAAATGCCCGAGCCCAATGGAATCATCACTCTGGCTAGTGATCCGTACATAGCACTCCGCCCGAAAATAAAACCGCCGCACTAGCCCTCGAGGCGTTATTTGAAGCCCTTGTGGCCGAAGAACTAACTGCGCTGCGCTCCATGATGGACAGGGACGATGTGATACTCGACAAAAGACCCAAGTCCACCTCTTTTAAACCAGCGGACGAAATAGTCAAATTCCAGGTCCACCCAACGGACCCTACAAAAACATCATCCACCGGGGCACAGCTGAACCCCACAACAGATGCTGCACTGCGAGAGTTCTTGCGCGAGAATTGGGACATCTTCGCCTGGCATCCTTCAAACATGCCAGGAATCCCATGCAGGCTGGCCGAGCATAGGCTTAACATTCTAAAGGGGTTCAAGCCGGTCAAGCGGACTCTTCGGCGTTTCTCTGAGCCTAAGCGACAAGCCATGGGTGAAGAGCTAGCCAAGTTACTCGAGGCTGGATTCATTAGAGAAATAAAACATCTGGGTTGGCTAGGAAACCTGGTGATAGTACCAAAGAAGGACAAATCTTGGCGCCTATGTGTTGATTTCAGGGACCTTAACAAGGCTTGCCCCAAGGATCCCTTCCCCCTCCTCCGCATCGATCAAATTATCGATTCTACCGCAGGACACGACTCATTGTGCTTCCACGACGCATACTCCGGATACCATCAAATTAAGATGGCGGAGCCCGATCAAGCCGCAACGGCATTCATCACTCCATACGGCCCCTTCTGTTTTAACACCATGCCTTTTGGGGCTCAAAAACGCTGGTGCAACCTATCAACGCATGATTCATACATGCCTGGAAACACAAATCGGCAAAACAATGAAGGCATACGTAGACGATGTGGTCATTAAAACAAGACACGTCGAATCCTTAATAGACGACTTGAGGCTCACGTTCGACAATCTCCAAACATATGACATCAAGCTCAATCCAGAAAAATGCGTTTTCGGCGTGCCCGCCGGAAAGCTCTTGGGCTTCATCGTCTCCAATAGAGGAATCAAAGCAAATCCGGCTAAAATCCGAGCTTTGTCACAGTTGGCTATCCCAACAGACCTCAAGCAAATCCAGAAGTTAACTGGATGCATGGCTGCCTTAAGCTGCTTTATCTCTCGATTAGGAGGAAAGGCACTACCTCTTTATCGCCTTCTTCGACGCACCGAACACGTCGAGTGGACGGATGCGGCCACGACCGGATTGGAAGAAATAAAGGCCGTATTGGCAACCAACCCAATCTTGGCCGTGCCAAATTTCGGCGAACCAATGCTGTTATATATAGCGGCAACACACCAAGTTGTAAGCGCAGTGCTCGTCGTCGAACGAGAGACAGACGGACATAAGTTCCCGCTTCAAAAGCCGGTATACTATGTATCCACCGTCCTCACTCCATGCAAATCACGGTACCCACATTATCAAAAGATAGCATATGCGGTCTCCATGGCATCCCGGAAACTATGACACTACTTTCAAGAGTGTTCAATTACGGTGGCCTCCGAAGTACCACTCAACGACATATAAATAACCGTGATGCCACGAGCCAGATTGCTAAATGGGCTATCGAGCTCCTCCCGTTCAACATAACATATAAACCACAGCGAGCCATTAAGTCGCAAGTACTGGCTGATTTCGTCGCCGAATGGACGGAAGCCGAACTCCCTAAAGAGTACGACCCGTACTCAAATTGGGTCATGCACTTTGATGGCTCTAAAATGATTGCTGGTCTGGGGGCAGGCATCGTCCTGACATCCCCCACCGGAGATTCAGTCCAATACGTACTCCAAATATTATACACAGACTCCAACAATGCAGCAGAATATGAGGCCTTGTTGCATGGTCTCCGGATGGCAGTCTCCATGGGCATTCAATGCCTAGAGGTGCGGGGGGATTCGAACCACGCAATATCTCAAATAAATGGGGACTTTGACGCCAAGGACCCAAAAATGGCGGCTTACCGCAACGCCGTCCTCAAAATGTCAGCTCGGTTCGAGGGCCTTGAATTCCACCATGTGGTCCGAGAAAACAATCAAGCGGCGGATATCCTCGCCCGCATCGGCGCTAAGCAAGACCCTGTCCCACCTAATATCTTCTTGGAAAGGCTGTTTAAGCCATCCGTGGTGTGGGAAGGGGAGACCGGCAAAAACAGTCTGGATCCGGCCACAATACCAGACCCCGAACACTCTGACGTAATCGGAGGCTCTGCCACTGAAATAACATCTTCGGCCCACGTGATTATGGCTGTCATCGCCCCGTGGTCAGAATCCTTCTTGGCTTACCTAACTAAGCAAGAACTCCCTGATGACCCAAACGAGGAACATTGCATTGTGCGATGGTCTAAAGCCTACAAGGTCCACGAGGGAGAGCTTTATAAGAAAAGCGCTACTGGAGTACTTCAAAGGTGCATCTCCGAAGAGGAAGGACGACAACTTTTGGCAGAAATTCATGCTGGACTTGGCGGACACCACGCCGCAGCTCGGGCCCTTGTAAGCAAGGCCTTTCGTACAGGTTTTTACTGGCCGACGGCCCGAGCAGACGCACAGGACCTCGTTCAACGTTGCGTCGGTTGCTAGCTTTTTGCAAACCAAAGCCATATGCCACCTACCGCTCTCCAAACAATCCCCATTACTTGGCCCTTCGCGGTCTGGGGGCTTGACATGGTCGGACCCCTTAAAGGGGGAAGCCATAAGAAAAAAAACCTATTGGTCATGGTGGATAAATTCACCAAATGGATAGAAGCCAAACCAGTTAAAACGGCCGAGTCCGGACCAGTGATAGACTTCATATCCGGGGTTGTACACCGTTACGGTGTCCCCCACAGCATCATCACCGATAACGTCTCGAACTTTACAGCCGACGATGTAAAAACTTGGTGCAGCAACATGGGCGTTAAGCTCGATTATGCCTCTATCTATCACCCGCAAACTAACGGTCAAGTCAAGCGAGCAAATGGTCTTATCATGAGCGGCATTAAACCCAGATTAGTGCGATCCTTGAAGGAATCAGATACACACTGGGTGGAGGAGCTTGACTCCGTACTATGGGGGCTGCGGACCACGCCGAATCGCACTACCGGATACACACCATTCTTCATGGTGTACGGCGCAGAGGCGGTACTGCCCTGCGACATCATATATGGCTCACCTCGAGTGCGCATGTACGAAGAGAAAGAAGCCAAGCTTGATCGGCAGGACAGTTTGGACGCTCTAGAGGAGGAGCGTGACGTGGCAAAAGCCCACTCCGCATTCTATCAGCAACAGGCTCGGTGGTATCAAAGCAGAGAATTACAGGCCAAAACTTATAACGTTGGCGAACTCGTTCTACGCCTATCGGAGAAGAAAAAGGACAAGCTCAAGCCCAAATGGGAAGGTCCCTTCGTTATTGACAAAGTTCTGACCGGTGGAGCGTACCGTCTGCGGGATGCATCGGACAATCGACTCGAGCCAAACCCATGGAAGGCAGCTAGACTCCGAAGGTTCTACGCCTAGTGCCAGACTCTGTCTTCGTCTCCTTACCTTCGTCAATTTTTTATATATCTGTTATCTGTCTTTTCTTTCTTTCTTTCTTTCTTCCCCTTTTCTTCATGGCCTTAAAAGGTTAAAATGTGTCTTGACTACACAATCTTGACACGCTAGGCGTGCTCATTATACCTGGGGGCTTCTTATACAGAAGCTTAATATTTCTATGTTCCAGGCTCTATGCCCCTCGCACATGTGTTACTTTTCCACATGTACCTTTTCTTCGCCATTATATGCATCGATATGACTTAAGTTTTGGCCAAGCTGGTTTGCCTGGCTCTTGTATTTATGCCCTACGTTCCCGTTAATTCGGCTAGGGCATAAGGGGAGCACCTCTGCGATTGTTACTGTCGGGTCAGCCGGATGTGTACCTCAGACTGGGTGAAGCCAAAAGCTATCGTTCTTAAGGGAATACTCGGTCGGTGAACAAAAGATGACTTTTATTTATTGTAATACATGCCCCCAGATGGTTATATCCTGCGTCCCTTCTCGCAGTTCGGACATGCACATTAATGCATGCGTACCCAGGGAAAGGAACCCTTAATGGAACTATTCTCCCTGGAAGATGTTTCTTACTATCCATGTAATACAACATAGCTAGTTGGGTACTTGTCTTTCAAGCACTTATGACCCCTACGCCTGGTTTCCACGCGTACCCCGGTTTTTACATAACTAAGCAGGTATTCAGATACACTCCGGACTGTCGGGTCCGGAGGTTGAAGCGAAAAGGTCCGCCATGACAAATGATTTACAATCTGGCTAGGGACAATATATGTCACTTGAAGTACACAATCACTTAGACTGAAGAAATTCTTCTTCTATACCATCCAACATGCTGTCTAGCCTACAATCCTGTTGGGAATACTTTGCGGCTAATTTCACCTGGTCATACACCAAACTGACGGGGATCTCTTTCCCATCAGACCCCACAGGCCCGACCTCGGCCATGTGGTTCGGGTCACCCTTGGTATATCGCGTCTTCACCATGGCCCAGGCTTCCCTTGCACCTTGTCGGTAGGCTAATATCTTCCATAATCAGAAGCGCCGCCGCGCTCCCTTGAGCATATCTACAAGCTCCCCCATGCCTCCTGGCAGGGAGGCAGATGGCCACAAGGCTTGGGCAATGCCCTGCATCACCTGCCGAACTTGTTCGTGCAGTTGTGAGAGCTCTGGCGGAAGATCACCCGCAGACCCGGGCATCTCCTCTACGGGACGACCCGTCAGCATACCTACAGATATAACTCTGTTAGCCGGTTTCTTCGCCAAACTCTATAAAAGTTCGTTCAAGCACTTAATAAAAATGCCGCGTCGAAGCCTCTTATTCTCCTTTACAGAGTCAGCAAGCTGGGCCCCAACATCTTTCAGTTCAACGCCCAGCCGGGTATTGGCATCTTGGAGATCGTTTTTCTCCCGCCTAACCTGTGTAAGCACGCGCTCGCTAGCCTTTAGCTGTTGTTGAGCATGTTGTTCATCCACTCGCACGACCTCCGGATTCACTCCGGGATCATCTGCAGATTCTATTGTTAGATTTGCATGCATGCCGAATACTAACTGGTACATGTCATTATTTTAGATAGAAACAAGTGTTACCAGATTGGGCCTTCTCAGACTCCTTCATTGCGGCAACTGCGGCCTGTAGCTGGGCTTTGCACTCCTCCAGCTCTTGAGACAACTGGGTATTCTTCTCCGTAAGAACCTACACAAACAATCATCCTTAAATCAGTTGTGCCAACTATTTTAAGTCTCAGGGGCTACTGATATACATAATTATTAGATTTTCTTACCCGTATATCCTTCACATACTGGTCCGTGGCTCGGGCAAGACCATTTTGAGCAGCTCGGACGTACGCGTCTCCTGAGTTGAAGGCATCGAACGCCTCTTGAGAGAAACAAGCTTCGCGGAGTACGGCCCGACGACGCCTGTGATTGATGGCACTCTCCACTTCAGAATTCGTAGCGGAGAGCCTATCCGCATCCTTTGTAGGAGGAACATCCAGTGTTGGCCCCACGTTAGCATCTGCCTCTAAGTCTGGCTTTGGAGCCCGGCTGGTGGAGGCTTGGCTAGCAGGCTCTCCGGATATGGTCCGGCGAGCGATTTTCCTGCCAGGAACCATGGACTTATTTTATTTTAAAAGACGGCAACCATGGAGCGGGGTTCTTTTTTATACCTCTATGACGGCGTCTCGGTCCTAATCGCCTTCCTTTTAAGCCTACCCGGCTTCGGTGCCCCTTGTTGGTGAGTCACTACGGGTTCGGCATGGCGTACCGAGGGCCTTCCCTGTAAGACACCATATGTGTGCGGTAGGTGAAGTGCGAAAAAAGGGATCCTTCTCAGAAGTTGGGACTCCGGTTTTACTTACATGCGATGCAGGGAGCAGTCCAGGATAATCGGCTATGATGGCCACCAAGCCACCGTCATAGCTTAACTGATAGAACGTCCTATCGATGAGCTCCACAAATGTGTCCGGATCTTCTTCGAGTCGGGGTCGAGGGCCCGGTCAGGGTCCTCTGGTTGTGGAGACGGGTTGTGGACCTCCCTCACAGCTTTTCGAAGTTCCTGCTATGAAATAGCAAGGTAAATACTTATGATGAAGAATGCGGGAAGGTCTGGAGTAGAAAGTAGCAGCTCACCCAGTTTGGGGGGTTGTACATGGAAAATCCATCCCGTGGCTTAATGCGGATGAACTCCTCTTCCTCTCCTTTATATAAATCGGACAGTATTTTCGCTAGAGCAGCAACGGAGTCCGGTCCCTTACGACCACAGAGGGTGGCATCATCTTCTCCATTAAAGTGCCACATGGGTTGTCCCCGATATTGAAGTGGCTGCACCCCCCGCATCATACATATTGACATAACCTCGATTATTGTCAATCCTAATTTAGCCAGCATTTTTATCCGGCCCATCAGGTAAAGGACCTCTTTGTTATCTTCCTCCTGGGGGCTCCGAGGGCGCCAGCTGCGGCGTTTCTTCAAAGGGGCGTTATTGAACTCAGGAAGGCCCATCCGAATAGGGTCCGGAAGGGGGACATCCTGCATATAAAACCACTCTGAAGGCCAGTCTTCGGATGTCTTCTTCGGAGTACCGGATAGGTATCCGGTCCCGGCGATGTGCCATATATCAGCTCCGTCCACTTGATATATTGACCCCTCCTGTGTACGGGGTACGAGGCAGAATAGCCTCTTCCATAGCTCGAAATGAGCTTCGCAGCCCAAAAACAGCTCGCAAAGGGCAACGTAGCCAGCGATGTGTAATATGGAGGCAGGAGTAAAGTTATGCAGCCGGAGGTCGTAGAACTCTAGGATCCTGCGAAGGAACGGATGGATTGGAAATCCTAGCCCCCTCAATAAGTAAGGGACAAGGCATACCCGCTCCCCCATGGATGGGTTGGGAAAGCTCTCCGCTTGTTCCCCGCCGTTGTAAGTGGCAAGTTCGGCTCAAACGGGGACCATATATGCTGGAGGGAGAAACCCCTGGGTCTGTAACTCTACTAATTGGCTGTGGGGGACAGAACACTTCTTCCAATCACTTGGCTTAGGGCTAGGGAGCGAGAGGAGGAGCTGCGATGGCCGACCATGATGGGATGGACTTTTTCTGGGCGCGCTCCGATGGATACTCGCTGTGGGAAGATGGTGTGATCTGGATATGAGGATCCCCATCTCTTTAAATAGACGATTCACTCACATGGTTAGGGTGGCAAGTGTAAAAATGCCCCGACTTCTCGCATTCGATCAACACGTGGAGGATAGCCATTATTAGGCGCAGAAGCCAAGGAGTGCAACATTCATGGGAAGCCGAACACTACTTGATAGGTATTCAGAATTTGGAGAAGAACCCGCCTTGTAATGCCGAAGACAATCTGCGCGCGGGACTCATCGTCATTGAAGCCTGGTCCAGGGGCTACTGAGGGAGTCCTGGATTAGGGGGTCCTCGGACTGCCGGACTATATACTTTAGCCGGACTGTTGGACTATGAAGATACAAGACTGAAGACTTCGTCCCGTGTCCGGGTGGGACTCTCCTTTGTGTGGAAGGCAAGCTTGGCAATTCGGATATGTAGATCTCCTCTCTTGTAACCGACTCTATGTAACCCTAGCCCCCTCTGGTGTCTATATAAACCGAAGGGTTTAGTCCGTAGGACAATAACAATCATAATCATAGGCTAGCTTCTAGGGTTTAGCCTCTACGATCTTGTGGTAGATCAACTCTTGTAATACTCATATCATCAAGATCAACCAAGCAAGAAGTAGGGTATTACCTCCATTGAGAGGGCCCAAACCTGGATAAACATTGTGTCCCCTGCCTCCTCTTACCATCCGCCTTAGACGCACAGTTCGGGACCCACTACCCGAGATCTGCCGGTTTTGACACTGACAGCTGTGTGGAGGTGGGCCGATAAGCTCCAGCGTGCCACTGACGAGGAGCTCCGGTGGACGCCCAACGAAATGGCAAGATCGTTCGCGCTCGTCCGCCAGCAAGAGACAGAGCGGTATGTCAAGCGCTGCGGGGCGGAGGAGGCGGAGTACTGCCTCCCGATTGGGAAGACGCCGCACACAGGGGAGCTGCTGGCGAGGGGCTGCCGGAATACTAGCCCCAGGATGGATTATCAGTTTTAGTATTGTTCGTTTTCAATTTTATGCACTGTACCTAGTAGTTAAGTATCATCACGTATATGTGATGATATTATATATATATTTTGTGATGAACTAATGAACAATTAATATATATATATATATATATATATATATATTATGAATTCCATTTTCTATCTGTTTTTGTATACTAATGTGAATCTAGCTGTTATCATCCACATATACAGAATGGAAAGCGTATATACACACATTGAAACAGAACATATAATAACAAAAAACTGAGTACATACATTGAACAGAGGAATAAACAGAGCAATACTATGATTGGTTTAAATACATAGCTATCCACGTCGAAACGACTCAACAAAATAAAATGCATCCATGAGACCATGACCAGCAGCCCTTGCTATGCGGCCGGCCTCTGGTGCAAGTACGGCGCGACCGACATCTGGTGCAAGTATGGCATAGAGGGCCTCTGCCCACTCCTGGCAAGAAATGGGGGTACTGATGGGACGTGTACCCAGTTGTGACGTCGTGTCGACAGCAGGGAAGCGCCGATGGATCTGCTCTTGCTGTGCGGCGCACCACGCCTCTCGCTCTACGACGCTCCAACGCTCTCGCCGTGCGACGAGCCGCAACCTATCGATGCGGACGCCTAGCTTGCTCAGCGGCGTGCCATCGATCATGTTGTGCGGCGAGCTGCAGCCTATCGGCGTTGACATGCATATCTTGATCCGCGATGCTCAAGCGCCATGCGCCAAATGTCTGCTCAACCCTGGCGATGACGCACATCACGGTGTCGTCCATCATGTTGTCGAGGAGCGCCTCAGCCTCGACGGGCCGTGGCGCCTGCTCGTTTTCCTCGTTGACGAGGTTGATGGCAGAGGCATCGCTTTGCTGGGCTGGCATGCTTGGAAAATGTGGATGTGCTACAGGCTGCGCTTGTCGCCTTCCTGCATCGCGCACCGCCTAGGTTTATGCGCAATATTGCTGGGTGGCGAGAAACAGGTGAGGAAATGGCAGGAAATGGTGGCGTGTTCATAAAATGCCATCAAATCAATGGAAACTTAGCATAGAAGGAACATCGATCTAGCACAAGAAGTAGATGATGATCAGATGAACAGAAACCACACTAGGGAACCCGTCGGTGATGAATTCATCAATCGCAAACGGTTGAATACTAGCAAGCGTTTGCCCACAACACACATGACTTATTCCATCACAAATAGGTCGGATGGATCAACTGTATGCCACGTATCGCACATTATCAAAAAGTAATGTGGTAGACCTTCTTTAACATGTGTTAAAGAATTAAAAAAATTAAAAACAAGGACCTCAAGGTTAAATTAACTCATGGGATGAGTCATATCAGTCATTTAATTTGACAAATACGACCCATCCTCTCATTTAATTTAACATTAACACAACTTCCTATCCAGTCACCCATCTGATGGCTGCACCAGCCTTAGCACACTTAACTTGAGAGTTCTCTTACATGAGCTACTGGTGGAACAACTAGTCCTTGCTAATATAGGATGCCTCTTCGCATCCTTATGGTGTATCCGGATGACCACCCGTCCCCTAATGGCCAATAGATGTTGTGTAGACAAAGCATATCACATACGTCTTATTAGAAGCAATCATCTATATTATTATCGGTCTTCGCACACATTTATGATTACAGACCTGTTTGCCGCGTATCACACACTTCTTGATATATTGAACCATTTTTGTTCTCTTGTCTCAACGCAAACACTTCATCCGAGTGAACCTCATGCCGTATATCGCACACACCTTGATCTGGCTGACCGTTTCTTTTGTTCCTCATCATCACAAACAATTAATTGAACTAAACCGTATGCCCTGCATCGCACGCACAACTAAAATCTGAACCATGTTTGATTCATCCGTCATCGCAAACGTTTTGCACCTTTTTTGATGGTTTTTACACCACTATTTGTGATTATTGCATCGCACACAGTTTCGTCGAAGGGTCTCTGATCGTAGTGTCGCGTTAGCAGCATCCTGCAGTAGTGATTAGAGAAGTAGTACTTACAGATAGTAGCAAGTTAGGAGTGTTTTGTCGAGGGCCTTTTGATTGTATAACTGGAATAACTCGTCAAATTCAATAGAGAACAGACCAGTTCTAATGAGGTCGTGCTCCTATTTAATTTTCATCGTCAAAGTATCCTTCCTAGACTCGTTGCAGGTTTTTCATGTACCATTGATGGAATCTTTGCATCATCATTGTTGGAGGAGGATGACCATCTTTGACGAGAGGCTTCATGTACTGGTATCTGAATTTGTCCACCTCCAATGTTTCAAACTCTACATCATCGCCCAGGTAATCAGCAGGATTGGTACCGGGCACCATCCCCTCCATATTAGCGATGATATCGCTAGACACCTTGAGTGGGGGGGGGGCACGATTGGTTCGCCTGTTTGCTGAGCTAGGGAATTTTTTCCCACTTCTTCGTTCTGATAACCTTTTATCACTGGAAGTAGTTCCCGACCACCGCGCATCTTCATATGTCTTTTTAAGAGTGCTGACATAGTTGGAATCTGACGGAGGCGGTGGTGGTCACGTCAAGGCATCGATAGTGCGCTTTGCTTTCATCGGAACTATCGTCTCCTTCGGAGGTGGAGGTTTCTTTGCAAAAAAATGCCCTCACTTGGGCTTCACAGATATCCATGTTTTCCCTCTCGGTCCTCTCATATGGTAGCTTTTTCGGAGTCTTGAGAGATGGACCGTATCTAAATTGCTGCCTCCCGCCTCTACTTGTACTGCTAGCCGTCGGAGCGGCGGCGTCTCTAAAGGAAATATGCCCTAGAGGCAATAATAAAGTTGTTATTTATATTTCCTTATATCATGATAAATGTTTATTATTCATGCTAGAATTGTATTACCCGGAAACTTAGTACATGTGTGAATACATAGACAAATAGAGTGTCCCTAGTATGACTATACTTGACTAGCTCGTTAATCAAAGATGGTTAAGTTTCCTGACCATAGACATGTGTTGTCATTTGATGAACGGGACCACATCATTAGAGAATGATGTGATGGATAAGACCCATCCGTTAGCTTAGCATAATGATCGTTTAGTTTTATTGCTATTGCTTTCTTCATGACTTATACATGTTCCTCTGACTATGAGATTATGCAACTCCCAAATACCGGAGGAACACCTTGTGTGCTATCAAACATCACAACGTAACTGGGTGATTATAAAGATGTTCTAGAGGTGTCTCCGATGGTGTTTGTTGAGTTGGCATAGATTGAGATTAGGATTTGTCACTCCGTGTATCAGAGAGGTATCTCTGGGCCCTCTCGGTAATGCACATCACTATGAGCCTTGCAAGCAATGTGTCTAATGAGTTAGCCACGGGATGATGCATTATGGAACGAGTAAAGAGACTTGCCAGTAACGAGATTGAACTAGGTATGATGTGATGTCTACTACGCAACTTTATTCTTGTAGATACGTGTTGGGCCTCCAAGCATAGAGTTTTGTAGGACAGTAGCAATTTTCCCTCAACTAGATGATCTAAGGTTTATCAATCCGTGAGAGGTGTAGGATGAAGATGGCCTCTCTCAAACGACCCTACAACCAAATACAAGAATTCTCTTGTGTCCCCAATACACCCAATACAATGGCAAATTGTATAGGTGCACTAGTTCGGCGAAGAGATGGTAATAAAAGTGTAATATGGATGGTAGAAATATATTTTTATAATCTGAATAAATAAAAACAGCAAGGTAATAAATAGTAAACAGGCACAAAAATGGTATTGCAATGCTTAAAAAACAAGGCCTAGGGTCCGTACTTTCACTAGTACAAACTCTCAATAATGCTAACATAGTTGGATCATATGATTATCCTCAAAGTGTAATGAAGAATCACTCAGAGTTCCTATTAGTAGAGAACAAAAGATAGGAATTGTTTGTAGGGTACTAAACCACCTCAAAGCTATTCTTTCTGTTTGATCTATTCAAGATTCCGTACTAAAATAACACAAAACTAATTTTTCTATTCGATCTATCCTAGAGTCCGTACTAAGATAACAATCATCGCGGGAATCCGCGAGTTGAATGACATAACATATATCAAGTGAATCAATAAGATACCCCAATATCACCGCGGGAATCTGCGAGTTGAATGACATAACATATATCAAGTGAATCAATAAGATACCCCAATTGTCACCTCAAGTATTCATACCGCAAGACATATATCATGTGTTCTCATCTCTGAATATTCAATCTGACAAGACAAAACTTCAAAGGGTAAAGATTCAATTCATCACAACAAGAGTATAGAGGGGAGAAACATCATATGATCCATCTATGCTAAGAAAGCCCATGATATAGATCACGAGAGAGAGAGAGACATAAAACACATAGCTACTGGTATAAACCCTCAGCCCCGAGGGTGGACTAGCCCTCCTCACTGTGGTGGCTGCTGGGATGATGAAGATGTCCACCAGAAATGATTCCCGCCCCCCTCCGGCAGGGTGCAGAACGGGTCTAGATTGGTTTTCGGTGGCTACGGAGCCTTGCGGCAGCGGAACTTCTGATCTAGGTTAACCCTGAAGGGTTTCGGAATGTTTTGGAATTTATAGTGCAAAGAAGGGGTACAGGAGGCCACTGAGGTGGGCACAACCCACCTGGGCGCGCGCCTCGGGGCACCCCAGGTGCAGCTCTGGCCCATTGGGTTCCTTCTGGTCCAAAAAAAATATCCGTAAAGTTTCATGGTGTTTGGACTCCGTTTGATATTGATTATCTGCGATGTAAAAAACAAGCAAAAAACAGCAACTAGCACTGGGCACTGGGTCAATAGGTTAGTCCCAAAAAATGATATAAAGTTGCTATACAATAATTGTAAAACACCCAAGAATGATAAAATAACAGCATGAATACTTCATAAATTATAGATACGTTGGAGACATATCAGCATCCCCAAGCTTAATTCCTACTCGTCCTCGAGTAGGTAAATGATAAAAGAAATAATTAATGAAGTGTGAATGCTAGCAAAGTGCATAAGTTTGATCAATGATAATTTCAATCACTTTTCCTAGCATCATAACAACAATTCTTTCTTATAAAACTTTTCATGTTATAGTGGCAACCCATTCCCATGTTAAGGTTCAAACAATGAATTCTCTTGAAACCCAACAACCTATGTTCTCGGTCACCCAACTATTGCAATTCAACTTATTCAACAGATTTTAAGTAAGAGCTCCACATACTCAACCATCATATAGTCTTCTATGATTGCTAACACTCACCTTGTACACATGAGCAAAACGTTTCAACCAGACACATAGAATGATATGGGCTTATAATTTTGCCTCCCAACGTATTCACCTCAAGGGTGATGTCAACAATAATAACTCATGCTACCCATATCCAACTGGATATATGTGCCTAGATCTTTCCTCACCACATGATGCTTGCCAAAAGAGAAAAATAAAAAGGAATAGAGAGATGAACTTTAAATCTTTTCATAAAAGTAAATACTAAAAAGTAAAAGATAGGCCCTTCGTAGAGGGAAGTAGGGATTTGTAGAGGTGCCAGAGCTCAAAGCGAAAATTGAGAGATAAAAAATATTTTGAGAGGCATACTTTTCCCACCAACGGAAATGACTTAGAGCTCCCAACACTTTCCATGCTAGATATATCATAGGCGGTTCCCAAATAGAAAATATACTTTATTCCATTTTCCAGCATACTTTCACTTTCCATGGCTAACCGTATCCATGGGTGACCTCCATACCAACACTTTCCAAGGAATTTATTATTTGACAACATAAAGTAAATTCATTTTTTATTTCAGGACTGGGCATCCCTAATACCTTTGCCTTACTCTCGTGCAATGACAAGTGAATAAACACTCATCATGAGAATAACACATCTAGCAAGGAAAATATTGGCCACCCCTCACCGCCTCACGAGCAGTACGAGCACACAAAAGAGAAATTTATTTTGAATATTAGAGATGGCACATACAAATTTGCTTAGAACGGCAAAAGAATACCGCATATAGGTAGATATAGTGGACTCTTGAAAATGAGATTTGGGTTTAAGGGTTTTTGGATGCACAAGTAGTATCTCTACTTGGTGCGGAATTTTTGGCTAGCAAAGATGGGGGGCAAGCACCCCATGTTGAAGGATCTATGACAATATAACTTCTATGTGAATATGAACAAACATAAACCATTATGCTGTCTTCCTTGTCCAACGTCAACAATTTTGGCATATAATATTTTGATGGGGGCTCACAATCACAAAAGATTTCCATGATAGTGTATTTATATGTGAAAGTTCTCTTCCATATACTAATTATTCATGAATTGCTTGTATGACCAATATTGTGATTGTCAAGCCTCAAAAGATTTCACTTTCTAAACCCAATGTGAAGCTACCACTAGGCATGATATGATTTCAACTTCATGACATTCAATTTATTCAACAATTTACTCATAGGGTATAAGTGAAGCACAAGAGTAAATGACATAGAAAAGAGCTTTGTTGACGGAATGTGAATGTCGCTTACTTAGCCTCTCTGGCAACTATTTGAGGACTCTATTTTATTTAAAAACTTTCAGATCTAAGTATATTATTAAAACAACAAGCACAAAATGAAAATAAAATGACATTCTAAGAATAGCACACATCATGTGAAGAAGCAAAAACTTAGGCTCAACTGATACTAACTGATAACTGTTGAAGAAGAAAGGTGGGATGCCTACCGGGGCATCCCCAAGCTTAGATGCTTGAGACTTCTTGAAATGTTATCTTGGGATGCCTTGGGCATCCCCAAGCTTGAGCGTTTGTGTCTCCTTAATTCTTCTCATATCACGGTTTTCCTAAATCTCAAAAGCTTCATCCACACAAAACTCAACAAGAACTCGTGAGATAAGTTAGTATAAACAAATGCAAAAGCCTTATCATTCTCTACTATATCAAATTACTAAAATTATTAACATTGCGTACTAAATGCCTCTGCATATTTAATACTCCTATCCTCAAATAGAATCATTAAACAAGCAAACATATGCAAACATAACAGCAATCTGCCAAAACAGTATAGTCTGTAAAGAATGCAAGAGTATCAATACTTACCTAACCCCCAAAATTATGAAAAATTACCACACTGTAGAAAATTTATCAGATATCATTTTGCAAAAAGTTTCAACATTTTATCACATTCTTACTTTTCTAGGGAATTTTTGCAACAGCGGTAAACTTTCTGTTTTCAAACAGCAACATGTATACTTGCAAAATAAGCATGGAAAAGGCTATCATTGCCATTTTTATTTAAATAAAAGGTGCAAACCATTATTATAAATAACATCAAGCAAATACTAACAAAATAAGATGATGCTCTAAGCAAAACACATATCATGTGATGAATGAAAACATAGCTCGAACTGAGGTTACCGATAATGTTGGAGACGATAGAGGGGATGCCTTCCGCTGCATCCCCAAGCTTAGTTGCTTGGATATTCCTTGAATATTTCCTTGGGGGTGCCTTGGGCATCCCCAAGTTTAGGTTCTTGTCATTCCTTATTCTCCTCATATCGATATATCACCCAAAACTCGAAAACTTCAATCACACAAAACTTAACGGAACTTCGTGAGATAGGTTAGTATGATAAAGAGCAAACCATTCCACTTTTGGTACTGTCAAAGACAAGATTCATAATTGTTTCCACACAATGCTTACTAAAGCATATCATTTACACAATTTATATTGAGCAATATAAGCCATGGAAACTAGAAAACAATCAAACTATGCATTGAAAACAGAATCTGTCAAAAACAGAACAGTCTGTAGTAATGTGTACTCAAACCATACTTCTGCTACTCCCAGAATTCTGAAAATTTAGGACCACGTGAGAAATTTGTATATTAATCTTCTGCAAAAAGAATCAACTCAATAGCACTCTTCTATTAAAAATAATAATTATTTTCGTGAGCGCAAAAGTTTCTGTTCTTCAGCAAGATCAAAGCAACTATCACCCAACAAGATCCTAAAGGCTTTACTTGGCACTTTATTGAAACAAAAGCAATAAAACATGATTACTACAGTAGCATAAGCATGTGAACACATAAAAACAGTAGGTAAAAGTGTTGGGTTGTCTCCCAACAAGCGCTTTTCTTTTATGCCTTTTAAGCTAGGCATGATGATTTCAATGATGCTCGCATAAAAGATAATAATTGAAACATAAAGAGAGCATCATGAAGCATATGACTAGCACATTTAGGTCTAACCCACTTCCTATGCATAGGGATCTTGTGAGTAAACAACTTATGGGAGTAAGAATCAACTAGCATAGGAAGGCAAAACAAGTGCAACTTCAAGACAATCAACACATAGAGAAAAAACTTGATATTATTGAGATATGTAAGGGCATAAGTTCCTCTCTTATAATAATTTTCAGAGGCATCATGAATGAATTCAACATTGTAACTATCACATACAACACTCTTTTCATGATGCACAAGCATAGAAGATTTATCACTCTTTATGGCATAGATGTCATCATAATAATCATCATAGGTAGCAACTTCATTGTCATAATCAATTTAAATCTCTTCCAAAATAGTGGATTTATCACTAAATAAAGTCATGACCTCTCCAAATCCACTTTCATCAATATTTTAATCATCATAAATAGGAGGCATGCTATCTTCATAATAAATTTTCTTATCGAAAGTAGAAGGAATCAAAGGATCATATTCATTAAGCAAAGCATCCCCAAGCTTAGGAAAAGCATTATTTTCAACAAATAAATCTTCAAACATATCATACTCATCAAACATAGCATCCCAAAGCTTGTGGTTTTGCATATCATCACAATCATTTTTATCAGTAGCATGAATGGGACCAATAGTATAGCAAACATTATTACCATATTCTTCCAAGCAAGTGCTAAAAATATTTTCAAGTTCATAATTGATATCGTTGTCTTCCCAATCATAATCATCACAACAAGAAATAGGCATAACAAAATCATCATCCTCCATCAACATATTTGATTCACTTTCACGAGGCATGATGGTGATGGGAGCAACATTATTTGGGAGAGATGCCTTTTTACCTCTATTCTTTCTTCTTTTCTTCTTCTTATTCTTCACCACACCATGTGTGGGTTTAATTAATTTTTCCAAGCTTCTTGTTGAAGAGATTGATTGGATAGGAAGCTCCTCCTTGTTACCTGATTCATCATAATAAACACTAGGAGGGTATTGGGAAATATTTTCCCTTTCATTAGTACTCGTTTCATATTCTATTTGTTTTCTTGTCTTTAGATAGTTGGCAATATAAGGATTCTCAATGCAATTTACCGTACAAAACATATACATTTCTTCTAGATCAAAACCAAGAAATCTCTCGAGATTTGGAAAACCCTTAGTTATACGTTTCATTTCTTCATACCCCAGAAGAAGGCTAAGCTCTTTATGATGCACAAGGGTAATCAAGTTATCACAATTTTTGTACATGATTTGATCATGAAATAAATTACATTGGATATTTAAATGACCATGTTCATTTCAAAGTTCACAAGGATGGCGGAAAAAATTACATATTTCAGCACAATCATCTAGCCTCTCTTGCAACCTTTTTGTTTCTAAATATTTATGCTTCTTACAAAATCTATCTTCCCTTTTTGGTGTGCAAAGGCACTCCCAATTCACTCCACAAAAAGTGACATGCTTATAAGAAACATTTTTGTCATGACTTGTGCAATCATCATTAGCATTTTGGATATTCAAAGAATTCACACTAACAACATTGCAATCATGCTCATCATTCAAATATTTTGTGCCAAGCATTTTATTGACTTCTTTTGCCAACAATTGAGAAGAATTTTCCGAACCATCATTTTCAAGAAAGATATTATAAAGATGATCAATAAGATGATGCAACCCAAATTCCATTTTTTGTGTCGTTTTCTTTTTATAAACTAAACTAGTGATAAAAAAGAAAATAAAATATTCAATTGCAAGATCTAAAGATATACCTTCAAGCACTCACTTCCCCAGCAACGGCGCCAGAAAAGAGCTTGATGTCTACTACGCAACTTTATTCTTGTAGACACGTGCTGGGCATCCAAGTGCAGAGTTTTGTAGGACAGTATAAATTTTTCCTCAAGTGGATGACCTAAGGTTTATCAATCCGTGACAGGTGTAGGATGAAGATGGTCTCTCTCAAACGACCCTGCAGCCAAATACAAGAAATCTCTTGTGTCCCCAACACACCCAATACAATGGCGAATTGTATAGGTGCACTAGTTCGGCGAAGAGATGGTGATAAAAGTGTAATATTGATGGTAAAAATATATTTTTATAATCTGAATAAATAAAAACAGCAAGGTAACAAATAGTAAACGGGCACAAAAACAGTATTGCATTGCTTAAAAACAAGGCCTAGGGTCCGTACTTTCTCTAGTGCAAACTCTCAACAATGCTAACATAGTTGGATCATATGATTATCCCTCAAAGTGTAACGAAGAATCACTCCCGAGTTCCTATTAGCGGAGACCAAAAGATAGGAATTGTTTGTAGGGTACTAAACCACCTCAAAGCTATTCTTTTCGTTCGATCTATTCAAGAGTCCGTACTAAAATGACACAAATTTATTTTTCCCGTTCAATCTATCCTAGAGTCGGTACTAAGATAACACCAAAGCAAGTTCATATTCATAATACTCAATCCACACAAAGAACTATAAAGAGACCCCAAAGTTTCCGTCGGAGAAAAGATAACAAAAATGTGCATCAACCCCTATGCATAGATTACTCCAATATCACCGCGGGAATCCACGAGTTGAATGACATAACATATATCAAGTGAACCAATAAGATACCCCAATTGTCACCTCAAGTATTCATACCGCAAGACATATATCATGTGTTCTCATCTCTGAATATTCAATCTGACAAGACAAAACTTCAAAGGGTAAAGATTCAATTCATCACAACAATAGTATAGAGGGGAGAAACATCATATGATCCTTCTATGCTAACAAAGCCCATGATATAGATCACGAGAGAGAGAGAGAGAGAGATAAAACACATAGCTACTGGTACAATCCCTCATCCCCGAGGGTGGACTACTCCCTCCTCATCATGGTGGTCGCCGAGATGATGAAGATGGCCACGCAGAGATGATTCGCCCATCCGGTAGGGTGCCAGAATGGGTCTAGATTGGTTTTCGGTGGCTACGGAGCCTTGCGACGGCGGAAATTATGATCTAGGTTAACCCCGAATGGTTTCGGAATATTTGGGAATTTATAGTGCAAAGAAGGGGTACGGGAGGCCACCGAGGTGGGCACAACCCACCTGAGCGCGCCAGGGGGCCCTGGCACGCCCTGGTGGGTTGTGCCCCCCTAGGGGCACCCCCAGGTGCAGCTCTGGCCAATTGGGTTCCTTCTGGTCCAAAAAAAATCTCCGTAAAGTTTCATGGTGTTTGGACTCCGTTCGATATTGATTTTCTACGATGTAAAAAACAAGCAAAAAACAACAACTGGCACTGGACACTGGGTCAATAGGTTAGTCCCAAAAATGATATAAAGTTGCTATAAAATGATTGTAAAACACCCAAGAATGATAAAATAACAGCATGAACACTTCGTAAATTATAGATACGTTGGAGATGTATCATGATGATACCGACGATCGAATCTCGGGCAAGTAACATACCGATGACAAAGTGAACAATGTATGTTGTTATGCGGTTTGACCGATAAAGATCTTTGTAGAATATGTGGGAACCAATATGAGCATCCAGGTTCCGCTATTGGTTATTGACCGGAGATGTGTCTCGGTCATGTCTACATAGTTGTCGAACCCATAGGGTCCGCACGCTTAACGTTCGATGACGATTTGTATTATGAGTTATGTGATTTGATGACCGAAGTTTGTTCCGAGTCCCGGATGAGATCACAGACATGATGAGGAGTCTCGAAATGGTCGAGAGGTAAAGATCGATATATTGGAAGGCTATATTCGGACATCGGAATGGGTCCGAGTGATTCGGGTATTTTTCGGAGTACCGGAGAGTTACAGGAATTCGCCGAGGGAAGTTAATGGGCCTTATTGGGCTTTAGTGGAGAGAGGGAAGAAGGGCCATGAGGTGGCGCGCGCCTCCCCCCTGCCCAAACCGAATTGGGCAAGGGGTGGGGGCGCCCCTCCCTTTCCTTCTCCCTCTCCCTCCTTTCCTTCTTTCCTACTCTGAAAAGGAAAGGGAATCCTACTAGGACCTGGGAGTCCTAGTACGACTCCCTACACTTGGCGCACCCCTAGGAGGGCTGGCCTCTCTCCCTTCCTCCTTTATATACGTGGGCAGGGGCACCCCAAAGGACACCAAGTCTTCTCTTACCGTGTGAGGTGCCCCCTCCACAATTACACACTTCGGTCATATCGTTGTAGTGCTTAGGCGAAGCCCTGCGCCGGTAACTTCATCATCACCATCAACACGCCGTCGTGCTTATGAAACTCTCCCTCGTCCTGAATTGGATCAAGAGCTCGAGGGACGTCATCGAGCTGAACGTGTGCTGAACACACAGGTGCCGTACATTAGGTGCTTGGACCAGTTGGATCGCGAAGACGTTCGACTACATCAACCGCGTTACTAAACGCTTCCGCTTTTGGTCTACGAGGGTACATGGACACACTCTCCCCTCTCGTTTCTATGCATCACCTAGATAGATCTTGCGTGATCGTAGGATTTTTTTTGAAATACCGCGTTCCCCAACAGTGGTATCAGAGCCAGGTCTATGCGTAGATGATATATGCATGAGTAGAACACAATGAGTTGTGGGTGATAATAGTCATACTGCCTACCACCAACGTCTTACTTTAATTCGACGGTATTGTTGGATGAAACGACCCGAACCGACATTACATGACCACGTTCATGAGACTGGTTCTACTGACGTGCTTCGCACACAGGTGGCTGGCGGGTGTCTGTCTCTCGAACTTTAGTTGAATCAAGTTTGACTACGACCGGTCCTTGTTGAAGGTTAAAACAGCACACTTGACAAAAAATTGTTGTGGTTTTGATGCATAGGTAAGAACGGTTCTTGCTAGAAGCCCGTAGCAGCCACGTAAAACTTGCAACAACAAAGTAGATGACGTCTAACTTGTTTTTGCAGGGCATGTTGTGATGTGATATGGTCAAGATGTGATGAGATATAGATTGTTGTATGAGATGATCATGTTTTGTTAAAGTTATCGGCAACTGGCAGGAGCCTTATGGTTGTCTCTTTATTGCATAAGATGCAAGCGCCATATAATTGCTTTAATTTATCGCTATGCGATAGCAATAGTTGCAAAAGCAATAGTTGGCGAGACAACCATATGATGACACGTTGATAGAGATTAAGATGATGGAGATAATGGTGTCATGCCTGTGACGATGGAGATCAGGACGGTACTTTGGAGAGATCAAAGGCACAAGATGATGAGGGCCATATCATGTCACCTATTTTGCTTAGTACAACGGTAGCATTATGAGATGATCCCTTACTAAAATTTCAAGGTATAAGTGTTCTCCCTGAGTATGCACCATTGCGACAATTCTTCGTGCTGAGACACCATGTGATGATCGTGTGTGATAAGCTCTACGTTCACATACAACGGGTGCAAGCCAGTTTTGCACATGCAGAATACTTAGGTTAAACTTGATGAGCCTAGCATATGCAGATATGGCCTCGGAACACTGAGACCGAAAGGTCAAACGTGAATCATATAGTAGATATGATCAACATAGTGATGTTCCCCATTGAAAACTACTCCATCTCACGTGATGATCAGACATGGTTTAGTTGATATGGATCACGTGATCATTCAGATGACTAGAGGGATGTCTATGTAAGTGGGAGTTCTTAAAGTAATATGATTAATTGAACTTTAATTTATCATGAACCTAGTCCTGTTAGTATTTGCAAATTATGTTGTACATCAATAGCTCGCGTTATACCTCCCCGTTTATTATTGATATGTTCCTAGAGAAAAATAAGTTGAAAGATGATAGTAGCAATGATGCGGACTGGGTCCGTGATCTGAGGATTGTCCTCATTGATGCACATAAGAATTATGTCCTTGATGCACCGGTAGGTGACGGACCTATTACAGGAGCAGATGCAGACGTTATGAACATTTGGCAAGCTCGGTATGATGACTACTTGATAGTTTAGTGTGCCATGCTTTACGGCTTAAAACTGGGACTTCAAAAACATTTTGAATGCCACGGAGCATATAAGATATTCCAAGGGCTGAAATTAGTATTTCAGACTCATGCCCGAGTCGAGAGGTATGAGACCTCTGACAAGTATTTTGCCTACAAGATGGAGGAGAATAGCTCAACCAGTGAGCATGTGCTCAGAATGTTTGAGTACTAAAATTGCTTGAATCAAGTGGGATTTAATCTTCCAAATAAGATAGTGATTGACAGAGTTCTCTAGTCACTATCACCAAGTTACTGGAACTTCATGATGAACTATAATAAACAAGGGATGGCGAAAATGATTCCCAAGCTCTCCGCGATGCTGAAATTGGCGAAGGTAGAAATCAAGAAAAGCATCAAGTGTTGATGGTTGACAAGACCACTAGTTTCAAGTAAAAGGGCAAGGGAAAGAAAGGGAACTTCAAGAAGAATGGCAAGCAAGTTGCCACTCCCATGAAGAAGCCCAAAGCTAGACACAAGTCTGAAACTGAGTGCTTCTACTGCAAAGGAAATGGTCACTGGAAGCGGAACTGCCCCAAATACCTGGCGAATAAGAAGGATGGCAAAGTGAAAAAAAGTATATATGATATACATGTTATTGATGTGTACTTTACTAGTGTTCATAGTAGCCCCTGGGTATTTGATATCGGTTCATTTTCTATGATTAGTAACTCGAAACAGGAGTTACAAAATGAAAAAAGACTAGTTGAGGGCGAGGTAACGATGTGTGTTGGAAATGATTCCAAGGTTGATAAGATCACCATCGCATACTCCCTCTACCTTCGTGATTAGTATTGGAACTAAATGAATGTTATTTGGTGTTTGCGTTGAGCATAAATATGATTGGACCATGTTTATTGCGATACAGTTATTCATTTAAGTCACAGAATAATTGTTGTTCTGTTTACATGGATAAAACCTACTATGGTCTTACATCCAATGTAAATGGTTTACTAAATCTCGATCACAGTGATACTCATAATTTTGATGCCAAAAGATGCAAAGTTAATAATGATAGTGCAACTTATTTGTGGCACTGCCATTTAGGTCATATTGGTGTGAAGCGCATGAAGAAACTCCATGCTGATGGGCTTTTGGAATCACTTGATGCTTGCGAACCATGCCTCATGGGCAAGATGACTAAAACTCCGGAACAATGGAGTGAGCCACTGACTTATTGGAGATAATATATACTGATGTATGCGGTCTGATGAATTTTGAGGCTCACGGCGGATATCGTTATTTTCTGACCTTCACAGATGATTGAAGAAGATATGGGTATATCTACTTAATAAAACACAAGTCGGAAACATTTGAAAAGTTCAAAGAATTTCAGAGTGAAGTGGAAAATCATCATAACAAGAAAAATAAATTTTCTACGATCTGATCATGGATATGAATATTTGAGTTACGAGTTTGGCCTTTACCTAAAACAATGTGGAATAAGTTTCACAACTCACGCCACCTGGAACACCACAGCCTAATGGTGTGTCCGGACATCGTAACCGCACTTTATTGGATATGGTGCGATCTATGATGTCTCTTATCGATTTACCACTATCATTTTGGGGTTATGCATTAGAGACAGCTGCATTCACGTTAAATAGGGCACCATCTAAATCCGTTGAGACGACACCATATGAACTTTTGTTTGACAAGAAACCCAAGTTGTCATTTCTTAAAGTTTGGGGCTGCGATGCTTATGTGAAAAATCTTCAACCTGATAAGCTCGAACCCAAATCGGAGAAATGTGTCTTCATAGGATACCCAAAAGAGACTGTTGGGTACACCTTCTATCACAGATCCGAAGGCAAGATATTCGTTGCTAAGAATGGATCCTTTCTAGAGAAGGAGTTTCTCTCGAAAGAAGTGAGTGGGAGGAAAGTAGAACTTGATGAGGTAGTTGAACCTTCTCCCGAATTGGAAAGTAGTTCATCACAGAAATCAGTTCCAGTGATTCCTACACCAATTAGTGAGGAAACTAATGATGTTGATCATGAAACTTCAGATCAAGTTACTACCGAACCCCGTAGGTCAACCAGAGTATGGTCCACACCAGAGTGGTACAGTAATCCTTTCTGGAAGTCATGTTACTAGACCATGACGAACCTACGAACTATGAGGAAGCGATGATGAGCCCAGATTCCGCGAAATGGCTTGAGGCCATGAAATCTGAGATGGGATCCATGTATGAGAACAAAGTATGGTCTTTGATTGACTTGCCCGATGATTGGCGAGCCATTGAGATTAAATGGATCTTCAAGAGGAAGAAGGACGCTGATAGTAGTGTTACTATCTACAAATCTCGAATTGCCGCAAAAAGTTTTCGACAAGTTCAAGGTGTTGACTACGATGAGAGTTTCTCACTCGTATCTATGCTTAAAGTCTGTCCGAACCATGTTAGCAATTGCCGCATTTTATGAAATTTGGCAAATGGATGTTAAATCTGCATTCCTTAATGGATTTCTTAAAGACTAGTTGTACATGATGCAACCATAAGGTTTTGTCAATCCTAAAGGTGCTAACAAAATGTGCAAGCTCTAGCGATCCATCTATGGACTGGTGCAAGCATCTCGGAGTTGGAATATACACTTTGATGAATTGATCAAAGCATATAGTTTTATACCGACTTGTGGTGAAGCCTGTATTTACAAGAAAGTGAGTGGGAGCACTACAACCTTTCTGATAAGTATATGTGAATGACATATTGTGGATCGGAAATGATGTAGAATTTTCTGGAAAGCATAAAGGAGTGCTTGAAAGGAGTTTTTCAAAGAAATACCTTAACGAAGCTGCTTACATATTGAGCATCAAGTTCTATAGAGATAGATCAAGACGCTTGATAAGTTTTTTCAATGAGTATATACCTTGACAAGATTTAGAAGTAGTTCAAAATGGAACAGTCAAAGATGGAGTTCTTGCCTGTGTTGCAAGGTGTGAAGTTGAGTAAAGACTCAAAACCCGACCACGGCAGAAAATAGAAAGAGAATGATAAGTCATTCCCTATGCCACAGTCATAGGTTCTATAAAGTATGCTATGTTGTGTACCAGACCTATTGTGTACCTCACCATGAGTTTGGCAAGAGGGTACAATAGTGATCCAGGAGTGGATCACTGGACAACGGTCAAAATTATCCTTAGTGGAATAAGGTCATAAAGTGTTACGTCGATGCAAGCTTAACACTAATCTGGATGACTCTGAGTCTCAATCTGGATACATATTAAAAGTGGGAGCAATTAGCTAGAGTAGCTCCATGAGCATTATAGACATAGAAATTTGCAAAATACATAGGGATCTGAATGTGGCAGATGCGTTGACTAAACTTCTCTCACAAGCAAAACATGATCACACCTTAGTACTCTTTGGGTGTTTGTCGTATCACGGGTTCCGGCAAACCCTTGAGGTTCGAACACTGGGGTGCGCGCGAAGGTTTTCTCCCTATCGATCCATGCCCTAGCTCTCTAAGATCTTGCGGACAAACTCAACGAACTCACAACATAGAAAGACACAAGATTTATACTGGTTTGGGCCACCGTTGTGGTGTAATACCCTACTCCAGTGTGGTGGTGGTGGATTGCCTCTTGGGCTGGTGATGAACAGTACAAGGGGAAGCACAGCCTCCTCATGTTGAGGTGTTCTTGTGCTTGGTGAACTTGTGTGGGTGAGATGATCTTGGATCCGCTGTTGACTTGTGGTGAGGTCGATCCTCTCTCTCTCTTGTCCTCCCTTCACTGTGGTGGCTAGTTCTACTTATATAGGCCCTGGTCCTCTCCCCAAATATTGAGCGGGAAGGGAGCCAACAACGACCAATTTGAAAGGGGACAACTAGTACAAGTTATCCTAACAAAAGGTGGTCTTCGCCTGCCAAAGGCTCTGGTGATGACGCCGTCTTGGGCTCCATGGTGGCCTCCGTCCTGCCGTCCTTCTGGTCTTGGTCTCGTTGCACCAATATGGAAACCTTTGCTTGATGCCTCGGTACTCCGCGCCTGCGCTTGCCCCCTTGGCACCAAAGAGGAAACAAGGACACTTCGTGCGCTGGCGCCTACCTGGCGCCCACCTGGTCTCGATCGTCATGGCTCATGTCACGAGGACCTCACGAGGTTTGCTCTGCCTTGATCTCTCCGCCCCTCGCAAGCCTGCCTGGCGAGGCCACTCCTGAGGAGGTCTTGTGTCATTCGCCTCATGAGGCTTGGCCCCTTGTGAGGGTCTTGAATGCCTTATCGATGAAGATGGGCCATACAGACCTGCCAGCCCAGCCACGCCATGGGCCGCAGGTAGGCAAGTCTAGGGACCCCCGTTCCCAGAACACCAACAGTAGCCCCCGGGCCCAAGGTGCGCTCGGGCTTGGCTTCAAGGCGAAGCCAAAGTATCAAGCGCGGAGTGTCGCGGGCCCCAAAAGCCTACGGCCTCGGTTGACGCGTGGCGATTGATTGGACGTGGGTGTCTCCGCTTCCCCATGCTGCCTCGGCAACTGCCCGACTTGACAAGTCCCTGTGACATGCTAGGAAAGCCATCATTACCTGTGATCGTGGGGGTGCTGGTTGGCCTTCTCCTTCTATAAATGGGGATGGGGGCAGAGCCCCTATCCCTCATCGCTTCCCATTCCACTCGCTTCTTCTTCCTTTGCTCCACCACCGACTCCAATGGCGCCATCGAAGAGGTTCTTCGCCACGGAGAAAGGAAAGGCCCCTCACGAGGGGCCCGGCTCTCCGGCGCCTAAGCGGGGACAAACGGGGACGCGGCCGCCCCCGCAAGCACGCCATGACTCCGCCGTGGCCCCTGCTCCCGGGGTGGCGCCGCTGCGCACGGTGGTGGTCGATCCAGTCGTGGTAGCCTTGTTGATGAGGGGAGACGCGCCGTGGTTGCACGACCTCGCCAACCACGCTTCCACGCGGCAGAGGTGCTGCAGGAGTTCATTATCTGGTCGGTGGATCCGGCCGGCAACTGGCTCCAGCTTCCGCGCTTCTTCGTCAACGAGCTGCCGGCCCCTGGTCCAGGTGGGCTCTGGCTGCAGGAGGATGGTTGCTGCAGCAGGGCTTCCTGGGTTGCGGTTGGAGCCTCCGCCGCAGGCAACATAGCTCTGGCCCGCGGTTGGCAGACATTCGCCCGCGTGCGCGGCCTGGGCAGGCGATGCACCCTCCACTTCAAGTATGAAGGTGATGCGACCCTCTACGTGAGGGTGTTTGGGGAAGATGGTCGTCGTGCTGGGTGCTGCCCCCGAGACAAACGACGGTGAGGAGGTGCTCGGTCTCGGTGATGGCTGCAACGAGGGTGAGCCCACCGGCCGCGCCTCGTCCAGCTACGGTGGCTCTTCTCTTGGTGAAAGCTCCAGCAGTGATGGCTACGACCAGCCGCCGCGCCCGCTTCGAAGGTGGTAGCGGGTCGTCTCGTCGCCGCACCTTCGTGAAGCGCGAAGAGGGATCCAGCTAAGCTTGGGACGTCGTTGGAGGCCTGCCCCCGTGGTTCACTTCAACGCTGCTTTTGTTTTGTTCTTCTTTTCTTTCCTGCATCAAAATGAAACCAGCATGGGCCCGGAGGGGCGTGTATCGAACTATGATTCCTCAATTATTACGCCATGCTTGTTATTTCTGTGTTGTGTCGTTATTTTGTGCGGAGATATCTTAGCCTGGCGCGTTTGGGGCAACCTCTTCTTCACGAGGCACTTGTCTCCTCATGTCCGTCTTGACTTAGTGGTTGCTCAGGAGCTGCAAAAAACTTGTTAAGAAGCTCGCTATAAGACTTATCGTTCACCCGAGCCTTGACCCATCGCTTCATATCGCGGTACCCGAGGGGCATGAATTAGGAGAGATGTGCCGGTTGTGGGCTCGAACAAGGGTGCCTCGCGAGAAGGTAGACCGAAGGTAGAGAGAAGAACCAACGCAGGAAGAAGAAACCCTCGCGAAGGCACCGGCCTAGCCCCTTCGTGAGGTATGCGAGAAGGAGAACACAAGCGAACTAGATTCGGAAAAGGCGGCAAAAGGCGACGAAACCAAATCAGTAAGGGACACCAGAAGCAAACTTCGATTAAGAGAAGGCGAGCCAACTATGGAAAGCAAATGAAAAGCCGCGTCTGGCACCTAGTCTAGTCTTCGACGTCTTCTCACCAGCGCGGAGCTAAGTGCTGCCACTAGGCGTGGGAGGGAGCCCCTGAGGCCCAAGGGCGGCTCTCCGGAGACTCCGTGGCGTGTACACCCCCACTCATTATTACGTGAGAGTGTCACGGGCGGTGATTCTTCACACGCATTGGGCCTTTCTTCACTGCACGGGGCCTTGCTTCACAGGCATTGGGCCTTGCTTCACAGGCACGGGGCCTTGCTTCACAGGCATTGGGCCTTGCTTCATAGGCACGGGGCCTTGCTCATGGGTAGAACTTCCGGAGGTGCTGGATGTTCCAGGCGTTCTGGACGGGCACCCCGTCCCGCGTCTCCAGACGCGCGGCGCCAGGCCTAGAGATATGGATGACCCTGAACGGGCCCTCCCACATGGGTGAGAGCTTGTGCAACCCTTCCCTGGAGAGGACCCGCCTCAGGACGAGGTCGCCTGCTTTGAGCGTCCTGGAGCGTATGTTGCGGCAGTGGTACCCTCGCAGCGCCTGCTGGTACCTTGCCACCCTTAGTGCAGCTTCACAGCGTCGTTCTTCCCCAGTACGACGTCCATCCCCCGCGTGGTGTCCTGCTGCGTTTCATCAAACGCCAGGACCCGTGCGGAGCGATGCTTGACCTCGTGAGGGAGGACCACTTCGGCTCTGTAGACAAGGAAGAATGGGGTCTTTCCCGTCGGCTTCGTGGTGGTGGTGAGGATGGACCACAGCACGAACTGGAGCTCATCGTGCCAGCCCTTGCCGCAGGCCTCGAGCTTCTTCTTGAAGGTCTTGGTCTTGAGGCCTCTCAGGACCTCCGCGTTGGCGCGTTCAGCCTGGCCATTGCTCCTGGGGTGCGCCACCGAAGTGTAGCAGATCTGTGTTCCAAGATTAGCACAATATGTTTTGAAGAGGTTACTAGTGAACTGCGAGCCGTTGTCGGTGATGATGCGGTTGGGGATCCCGAAATGGCTCACGAGGCCCTTGATGAACTTAACCGCAGAACCGGCTGGAATGGTGCGGATGGCTTCCACTTCCGCCCACTTGGTGAACTTGTCAATGGCGACGTAGAGGTAGCCCCCTGGCGCTCGAGGGAATGGGCCCAAGATATCCAGCCCCCAGACCGCGAACGGCCATGTGAGCGGTATAGTCTGGAGGCCCTGAGCTGGCTGATGGATCTGCTTGGCGTGAAACTGGCAAGCTTCGCAGTACTTCACCAGCTCAGCTGCATCGTTGAGCGTCGTGGGCCAGTAGAATCCACTGCAGACACCTTGCCGACGAGAGTCCGTGACGACGAGCGGTGTCCGCAGTCCCCGCCGTGTATGTCAATCAGCAACTCCTTCCCCTGGTCCCTGGAAATGCAACACAACGAAACATCATTTGGTCGTTTCCTGTACAACTCACCATCCTGGATGCAGTATGCCGTGGCTTGCCGGGCTATGCGCTCTGCGTCCTCTTCCTTCTCCAGTAGCACACCTTGTATCAGATATTCCTTGAATTCCTTGGTCCAACAAGCCTCTTGAGGCTCGAGTGCCAAGAGCAAGCGAGCCCCTGAGGTTGGGCCACAAGCTGGGGCTCCCATGGCAGGCGGTTGTGGGAGCTCCTCCCGAGGCTGTGCCGTGCTTGAAAGTGGTGGCGTTGCTGACGGCTTGAAGAGCCACTCCTCGAAGACGCCAGGATCTTGGGGCTGCCGCTTCGATGCCCTCCTGGCGATGTCGTCGGCTTCCTTGTTGGTGCCACGGGGCACATGCTGCACCTCCATGCCTAGGAACTGCTTTTCCATCTTACGTACTTCCGCGAGGTACGCTTCGATGTGCTCATCCTTTGGCTCGTACACTTTGTTGGAGAAGTTGACAAGGAGCTGTGAGTCGCCCCTAACGGTGAGGCGCTTCACCCCTAGAGCTGCCGCGACCTTCATGCCAGCTATGAGGCCTTCATATTCTGTGATGTTGTTGGAGACCTTCTCGCCCTGCTGAAAGCAGAGCTGCACAGCGTAGTAGAGCTTGTCTCGCGTGGGTGAGATGAGCACTGCTCCAGCCCCGCGCCCTGGTGCGCGAAGGCACCATCGAAATACATGACCCATCCATCTGGCGCCTCGCTTCCTGACGAGGTGGACCGGTCCTCGCCTGCTTCCAGTGTCGGGGCATCCGTCCATTCCGCCACGAAGTCAGCGAGCGCGGCTCCCTTGATGACTCTGGTGGTGCTGAACTCCAACTGGAATGCCTGCAGCTTGATGTTCCACTCGGCGACCCTTCCAATAGAGTTGGGGCTCCTGAGCACACTCTCCAACGGGTAGGCTGAGATGACTTTGATGGGGTGGCCCTGGAAGTAGTGCTGTAACTTGCGCGAGGCCACGAGGAGCGCGAGCAGGAGCTTCTGAGGCATGGGATAACGTGCCCTCACATCCCGCAACACCGTGCTGATGAAGTACACTGGGTGCTCGACAAGGACCGGCGTGTTGGTGAGGCTCATGTCTTACACAACCTGGGGTGCCTCCTAAGGTGGTGGGACCTCTGGCGCCTGGTCGCTTGCGGGAATCTCTATGGTGTCATCCTGCCGAGCTTGGTCTTCTGTTGCTGCCGCTATGGCTCTTGCTGCACCTTCCTGATCTTGCGTCATCTCAGCTGGCGATGTAGCTTGGCGCGACACACTCTTGGCCTGGTGCTCCTCCTGAACCGCCACTAGCGCAGCGCTGGCGGAGTATGGGGTATCAGCAAGATAAAGTACTAGAGGCTCGAGAGGCCGTGGCGCCACCAACACCGGTGGGCTGGTCAGGTATCTCTTGAGGTCTTAGAAGGCTCGGTCGGCCTCTCAAGTCCACTTGAACGGGCCCTTCTTCTTCATCAGCTTGAAAAAGGGTAAGGCGCGCTCTCCCAGCTTGGAGATTAAGCGCCCCAATGCAGTCACTCGACCAGCCAGCTTCTGCATTTCCTTGAGGGTCTGCGGCGGGCTCATGCCCTCAATGGCCTTGATTTTCTCCGGGTTCGCCTTGATCCCTCTGTGCGACACGAGGAATCCTAGCAGCTTGCCGGAAGGAACACCGAACACACACTTTTCCAGGTTAAGCCGCAGGTTCACCTGGCGCAGGCTTTCGAAGGTCTCCTCTAGGTCTTGGATCAAGGTTCTCGCCTCCCGAGACTTCACCACAATGTCGTCGACATAGGCCTCCGTGTTCCTCCCGAGCTGCCGCCCTAAAGCGATGTGCATCAGCCACTGAAAGGTCGCACCCGCGTTGCACAATCCGAAGGGAATACAGGTGTGGTAGTACACCCCACATGGGGTCAGGAAGGCTGTCTTCTCTACATCTTCCACCGCCATCTTGATTTGGTGATACCCTGAGAATGCATCTAGGAAGCAAAGTAGGTCGCACTCAGCGGTGGAGTCGACGATCTGGTCGATGCGCGGGAGAGAGAATGGATCTTGAGGGCACGCCTCTTTGAGGTTGGTGAAGTCGACACACATTCGCTCCTTCCCGCCTTTCTTCGGCACCACGACTGGGTTCGCCAGCCATTCGGGGTACCTAACCTCACGAACGGCACCCGCCGCCTCCAATTTGCGGGTCTCTTGGACGATGAAGGCCTGCTTCTCTGTGTTCTGCCGCCTTGCTTGCAGCTTCATAGGGCGCACATTGGGGCACACCCTTAAGTGGTGCTGAATCACCTCTCTCGGGATCCCCACCAGCTGATTGGGCTCCCATGCGAATATGTCCTTGTTCGCGCGCAAGAACTTCACCAATGCTTCCTCTTGGCTGGGGTTGAGGCCGGCACCTGTGGTGGAGGTGGATCCTGAGGAGCCGTCCTCGTCGCCCGGCACCTGCTTTATCTCTGCCTTGTCTTGGGTGAACATGTGCTTCTTCTGGGTCGGCGCAACCTTCTTGGCCTCGGGGGCACCGATGTCGATGGGCTGCGCCGCTGCAGCGGTCCTGAATGCAAGTTTGAGCGCCGTCACGACCTCCTTGGTATCCCCCTTGATGGTGAGGACACCTTTGCTTCCTGGCATTTTCATGAGGTTGTAGGCTGGATGAGTCGCCACCATGAACTAGGCCAGAGCTGGGTACCCGAGGATGGCGTTGTACGGGAGGTCGATGCGGGCGATGTCAAAGTCGGCCAGCTCGGTGCGGTAGTTGTCGCGCACGCCACAGGTGACGGGAAGGCGGATCTGCCCCAGGGAGCGGGCAGTGCCACCACCAACTTCTGAGAAAGTCTTGCTGAGGCTGAGTCGCTCGAGCGGCACGTGAAGAAGGCTAAAGGCCTCCATGGAGAGCAAGTTGAGGCCAGCGCCGCCGTCGACGAGGGTCTTGGTGATGGCCACGTTGCAGATGGTGGGCGTGCAGAGCATCGCAAGCATGCCCGAGCCGGTGGTGGTGACGGGGTGGTCTTCTGAGCTGAAGGTGAGGTCGGCCTCAGGCGCGGTCCAGCCAGACGGAGCCCCCGAGCGCGTGGAAGCGGCACCAATCTGGCAGAGGAACGGCTTGATGTGGTGTTCTGAAGGCGGCGCCTGTGAGCCGCCTAGCAGGGCCGCGACCGCGTGGTGCACCGGTGCAGCGTAGCACGCAATGAAGAGGTTGCGGAGCTCATCCCAAGATGCCACCATGGATCCAGGAAGGTTGAGCAGCCAGGCGTGCGGCTCGCCGGCGAGGGCCATGGGAAGCCAGTTGGCCATGACCTTGTCATCACCCCAGGCTTCGAGGATGGCCTCCTCGTACGCTAGTAGGAAAGCTGATGGGTCCGTCGCACCATAGTAGCGCGGTGGCATCTCCGGCTTGGACTTTGGCGGCCACTGCACCCGCCGCAGGGCGGGGCCAGGGCTCGGAGCCCCTGGCCCCGTCGTCAATGCTGGCTGTCGGAGTCGGCGACAGGGCGCCTGCCATGTGGGCGGAGCGCAGTTGTGACGCCCCGAGACCGTCGCGCCAGGTGTCTTCCAGTTATTCGCTGTTGGTGCCTTGTCATTCGCTTGCGTGTTGCATCTTGCCATGTCATCATCCGCATTGCATCTGCATGTTTTCGAAACTTGCATCCGTCCGGGTTCCCCCAGTTCTGTCTGTTGTCTGTTCTGAGCCCAAACACACCTGCACGCGCCCGTGGCACGTCCGAAATATTATTTTGTAAGTGGCCGAAAAATGTTCTCGGAATGGGTTGAAAGTTGGCATGCGGTGTTTTTATGTTGTCAGTAGGCCGCCTGCCATGTTTCATCGCATTCGAAGTCCGTTTGACGCCCCAACGGATAACTATAGCGGCATTATAGCCGGTCTAATATCAGACGTTTTCGGTCTCCGGAAACAGTCGCTGGACCTCTCTCTCTTCTCTTCTCTCAGCTCAAGACCGTCTTCACAACCCATACCTACCGCCAGGCTCAACCTAACCCTCCTCACATCCGAAGCCATCCGATTGTTATCGGAGGGCCCTGAAACCCTTCCTAACCGCCTGACCCCCTCTTTGCATCAGTGCATCAAACCTCGAGTGCGCGTCCGGAAGCTGACCCGGACCCGACCCGGATTGTCGCTACCGTTGGGTTCGAATCATCCCCAAACATCCACAAAATATCTACTTTTTCTTATTTAGACTCACTATCTTTTCAATTATTTTCACCCTTCCGGAGCAATTCAAGAGTCTTTTCAGTTTGTTTCTCTGGAGCACATCATCTAAGAATTATTCATTCCAGCTTTCAGCTCTTGTTTCTCCAAATATTACCGGTGCATCGATCAAATATCCTCTAATCAGTTCATGATCTATTCATTCTCTTGTATCTAAACTCTCTCATGTATCTTCATTCATTTGCTAATTCTTACCGGTGATTCATCCCTTTACTTCATTCATTTTCAATTCTTATGGTGGTTCATTGAGTTTACGCTATATCTCTCTCAATCCTTTCTACCGGAATAAGTAGTATGCCAAATCCGTTTGCTCGTCATCAATTTAATTGGTGAAGGATACGCATAACATAATTCTTATTATTGTTTCATCCAATTGATCTAATTTCTTCTTTTAGGAGTGGTTCATCATATCACATTCTCGGTTCGAGATGCTTTATCTTTCTTTTCCTGAGTTCCAAGTTCTTTCTCGGTTATATCATTGTGAAGCTCCTTCTAATCATCACAAGGCTTCACCTTGTGTTTTCAACTTCTCTTTCCTTTCATTGGGTCATCATTTCGTTACCGGAGTTCATCATGGAGGTTCTACATGGTAGTTCGTCAAGGATTCTTTGCATTCTTTTATTGCTCTTCAATATTTCTCTTGAAGTTAAGATCCGCCAAGCTATACTCTAAAATAAACATGGTGCTCAATACATGTTTTGTCTTGAGGAGGTTAAGCTCTCTTCATCTTGCATTTCGAAGTGCAATTCTTTCTATCTCATCTTTTGAGGTGGTGGTATGTCATTCCTTACAATTTGAGTTCATGTTTCATGATTCAAAAGTTGTCAGGAATGAGATATTTAAACCCATCACTTTCTTCCTTAGAGTTATCTTGGTATAGTTTTCACCTAAAGCCTTCCATTGGGAATGTTGCTCTTTGTGTTGATTATCTATGATCCAAATTTTATCCTTATCACCTCATAATTTTGAGATGTCAGGTGGAAGAAGATTTCAATCTTTTTTCTAGCTATCAATCATATCTTTTCCGTGAGTGGCAAGTTGTCACCTCATAATTTTGAGATGTCTTCTATAAGTCCATATCAAGCTTATCCTTTTCGTTGTTGATAATCCAACAACTTCGTTCTAGCATTTGTTGTAAGCGCGCTATCTCAAGATCTTGTTTCCCTCCGTTCATTCCATTCCACTCTTTCATTTCATTCCAAAGGCTTTGTATTGTTGCTATATTCACCCATCATCTCATTTTGTCAAATATCATGTTCTTTTCGTGCTTGTCCATTTAACCGGAGTATCGTGCCCTCTTTTCAAGTTCTCTTGTCTTATCAAGTTTTGCCTCACTTTTCAACTGGAGTGTTGTCTGAAATCTTTCTTAACCCTTGTGCCATTCTACCGATAGTTTTGGAGGCAGTGTGTTGTCGATTTCATCAAGTATCCTCTTATCTTGCCAAGTTCATGTTCAATTCCTTCCATTTACAGTCGGAGTGCTGCCCAAATTATATCATTCTTTTTTCCTTCTCTATCTTGTTTTAACCGGAGTGTTGTCATAATTGATCCTTATCGTTCCTTGTACATCTTGTTTCAACTGGAGTGCTTGCATGTACTTCTTATCCATTGCACCCCTTTTCTTATGTCTTTCAACCTACAAGGTTCTCGTAATGCTCCTTGTTCCTCTTTTCTAACGAAGTGTTTTCAACTTCGTTCATCACCGTTGTATTCTTTCTTTCAAGTTTTCAACCTCTCAAGGTTCTTCGGTTTCACTCATTTGTCAAAGAAGCAATTTAGTTTTACCTCTTCCCCTTCCTCTTCCGTTTTCCCCAGTGCCATCCTAGATCTCGAGACGAGATCCTCTCATAGTGGTGGAGTGTTGTGACGCCCCGAGACCATCGCGCCAGGTGTCTTCCAGTTATTCGCTGTTGGTTCCTTGTCATTCGCTTGCATGTTGCATCTCACCATATCATCATCCGCATTGCATCTGCATGTTTTCAAAACTTGCATCCGTCCGGGTTCCCCCAGTTCCGTCCGTTGTCCGTTCTGAGCCCAAACACACTTGCACGCGCCCGCGACACGTTCGAAATATTATTTTGTAAGTGGCTGGAAAATGTTCTCGGAATGGGTTGAAAGTTGGCATGCGGTGTTTTTATGTTGTCAGTAGGCTGCCTGCCAAGTTTCATCGCATTCGGAGTCCGTTTGACGCCCCAACAGATAACTATAGCGGCATTATAGCCGGTCTAACGTCGGACGTTTTCGGTCTCCGGAAACAGTCGCCGGACCTCTCTCTCTTCTCTTCTCTCAGCTCAAGACCATCTTCACAGCCCACTACCTACCGCCAAGCTCAACCTAACCGTCCTCACATCCGAAGCCGTCCGATTGTTATCGGAGGGCCCTGAAACCCCTCCTAACCGCCTGACCCCCTCTTCGCATCAGTGCATCGAACCTCGAGTGCGCGTCCGAAAGCTGACCCGGACCCGACCCGGACTGTCGCTACCGTTGTGTTCGGATCATCCCCAAACATCTACAAAATATCTCCGTTTTCTTTTTTAGACTCACTATCTTTTTATTTCACGACCATCCGATTAAAATCGGAGGGACCAAATACCCCTAACCAAAATCCTCACGCGATATAAATAGATGGAACCCTAGCCTTGTCCCATCCATCCATCGAATCCCTCAGCCACCGCCGCCCGACAACTTCCCTCTTTTTCCTCGTGCAGCCAGTCGACTCCCTGCTTTCTTCCTTGGGATCGCTCCCGATCCAAAAATCCACCAACCAGATCCACCTTCTTTTCCTCCTGTAGCACTCAACTCCTCTCTATCCATGCCATGCCTCCTCTGCTCGATCTCCACCGCAAGCCCCCGCCTGCCGGCACTCTATCTGGACCGGCGCCATGCCTGCGCCTCCCGAGGGAGCCCGTCATCGCCGCGTTCACTGCTTCCCGGAGTTCTTCACCGCGAGGCCTTCTTTGAGCCATGGCGCGCCAAGGTCTTCGTCGTCTCGCCTCCCTCGCCTCGCTGCCTCATCGCCGCAGTAACAGCAGCAGTTCACAAGCCCCGACACCGCTCCTCCTCCACGCGCCCGTCGCTACTCCTCGAGCCCTCTGCTTCATCCTGCACCGAGCGTCAAGACGCGCCGTCGCGCGTTGAGCCATCCTCTGCCTCGTGCTAAGCTCGCCCGAGCCTCACCTCCATGGAGCCCGAGACGCGCCGCTGGAGCTCCATCCCTGCGCCGATCTGCTCCAAGGCCGGCCCTCTGCAGCTCTCCAATGCCCTGCCATCTCCCTCACCGTCTCCTTCTACACTTCCTCGTTTTCTTCTCTGAATTCCCCCTATCTTTGTTCTGCAGGCAACAACGAACGTCGTGGACGCCAACCGCCAAGCCGTCGCCTTCCTCCGCTGCCATTGCCCGTCTTTGGTCGGATCCTGCCGTCAGGGCCCCATCCCCGCCGCCGGCACCCCCAAGTCCCGCCATCGCTGCCGTTCCCCTACCATGGCGCCTCAGCTTCCTCTACTTCCCGCTCACCCGCTCGTTGACCGTAGCCGCGCGCTCGTGCAGCGCCTCGCCGGGCCACTGCCAAGGCCCAGCCTACTTCCCCATGATCCGAACTCCTCCAGTCCTAAACCGAGTGGGCCAAGGCCCACTGGGTGAGGCCACCCCCTCATCGCCCCTTCTTTTGTTTTTTTCTTTCTCCTGTTGGGCCAGTTTGCAGTTTCGGCCCACATGTTTTTTTCCTGTCTCTGCGATTTAGCTTTTAATTCTAGAGAGTGCAGTTTTACAGAAAAGACCCTCATGTTCATACATTTAATATCTCACAATCTGTGCATCAGATGTAAATAACATATATATGAAAAGTGCTTAGAATTTTGTCTAGTTTCTTAATATCCAACTTTCATCTTTGTTTGAAAAGTTTAAAATGTTGTTTGTTTAAATTTGCTCAAATGCCATGTTAAAATGTTTTAATTTATAACTAAATAACCGTAGCTCGAAACCTAACAAACTTTATATGTAAATGGGGTAGGAAAATGCCTAGTTTAACATGGTGGCTTTACTTTGCATGTTTAACAACTCTAAAATATGGTTTAGGGCAGAACAGTACCAAACCTAATATATGCTCATGAGGAGTTTCCGGAATTGTTGTTTGTTGTTCCGGCCTCATTTAAACTTGCCTAGATAGTTAGTTTTCTGTTGCTCCACCTCTTGCCATGTTAATCAACATTTAATATTGTGGAGTACATAAACAGGAGAGAAGTAAATAAGTCATGTGGTGTTCCGTCAATATGCAACTCCTTGCATATCGAACTCCATTTAACCTGTAGCTTTGCTTGTGCACTTTGCCATGCCATGCCTCATTAAACCGGACATGCATCATACTTGGTTGTGCATCATGCCATGGTAATGTGATGGTTGTTTACCATGTTGTTTGCTTCTTTCCAGTGTGCTTCTTTAGGTTGGTTCTGATAACGTTGCGTTTGTGAGGATCCGTTCGGCTACGTTCGTTTGTCTCCTCCATGGACTCGTTCTTCTTCCTTGCGGGATCTCAGGCAAGATGACCATACCCTCGAAATCACTTCTATCTTTGCTTGCTAGTTGCTCGCTCTATTGCTATGCCGCGATACCTACCACTTGCTATATCATGCCTCCCATATTGCCATGTCAAGCCTCTAACACACCTTTCCTAGCAAACCGTTGTTTGGCTATGTTATCACTTTGCTCAGCCCCTCTTATAGCATTGATAGCTGCAGGTGAAGATTGAAGTTTGTTCCATGTTGGAACATGGATATGTTGGGATATCACAATATCTCTTATTTTAATTAATGCATCTATATACTTGGTAAAGGGTGGAAGGCTCGGCCTTATGCCTGGTGTTTTGTTCCACTCTTGCCGCCCTAGTTTCCATCATACCAGTGTTATGTTCCTTGATTTTGCGTTCCTTACACGGTTGGGTTTTATGGGGACCCCTTGGCAGTTCGCTTTGAATAAAACTCTTCCAGCAAGGCCCAACCTTGGTTTTACCATTTGCCTCACCACCACCACTTTTCCCTTGGGAGTCGCTCTCCCGAGGGTCATCTTTATTTTAACCCCCCGGGCCAGTGCTTGTCTAAGTGTTGGTCCGAACCTGTCAGCCGCCGGTGGCCACCAGGGGCAACTCTGGGCTGGCCTACCGGAATCTTGGACAATTCGGCGTTGCCCTGAGAACGAGATATGTGCAGCTCCTATCGGGATGTCGGCGCATCGGGCGGTCTTGCTGGTCTTGTTTTACCATTGTCGAAATGTCTTGTAACCGGGATTCCGAGCCTGGTCGGGTCTTCCTGGGAGAAGGAATATCCTTCGTTGACAGTGAGAGCTTGTGATGGGCTAAGTTGGGACACCCCTGCAGGGTTTTGAACTTTCGAAAGCCGTGCCCACGGTTATGGGCAGATGGGAATTTGTTAATATCTGGTTGTAGAGAATTTGAAACTTAACTTAACTAAAATGCATCAACCGCGTGTGTAGCCGTGATGGTCTCTTCTAGGCGGAGTTCGGGAAGTGAACACGGTTTTGGTGTTATGCTTGATCGTAAGTAGTTTCAGGATCACTTCTTGATCATGATAGCTTATCGACCGTGCTTTGCTTCTCTTCTCGCTCTCATTTGCGTAAGTTAGCCACCATATATGCTAGTGCTTGCTGCAGCTCCACCTCACTACCTTTTCCTACCCATTAAGCTTAAATAGTCTTGATCGCGAGGGTGTGAGATTGCTGAGTCCCCGTGACTCACAGTTTACCTCCAAAACCAATTGCAGGTGCCGTTGATACCGGTGTAGATGATGCAGCTGAGCTCAAGTGGGAGCTCGATGAAGATCGTGTTCGTTGGGTTGTTTTGTTTCCTTTTGATCAGTAGTGGAGCCCAGTTGGGGCGATCGGGGACCTAGTATTAGGGGTGGTCTTCTTTTATTTTGGTTCCATAGTCGGACCTTGTTTGTATTCTGGCTGATGTAATGCTATATTTATGTATTGTGTGAAGTGGCGATTGTAAGCCAACTCTTTATCCCTCTCTTATTCAGTACATGGGATGTGTAAAGATTACCCCTCTTGCGACATCCCTACTATGAGGTTATGCCTCTAAGTCGTGCTTCGACACGTGGGAGATATAGCCGCATCGTGGGTGTTACATCAGTGTCGACGGAGCGCAGATCGACGAAAGAGAAGCTACGGTGCACCCCTACCTGGCGCGCCAAATGTCGGATCACGGGTTCCGGCAAACCCTTGAGGTTCGAACACTGGGGTGCGCACGAAGGTTTTCTCCCTATCGATCCACGCCCTAGCTCTCTAAGATCTTGTGGACGAACTCAACGAAGTCACAACACAGAAAGACACAAGATTAATACTGGTTCGGGCCATCGTATTGGTGTAATACCCTACTCAAGTGTGGTGGTGGTGGATTGCCTCTTAGGCTGATGATGAACAGTACAAGGGGAAGAACAACTTCCTTAGGTTGAGGTGTCCTTGTGCTTGGTGAACTTGTGTGGGTGAGATGATTTTGGATCCGCTGTCGACTTGTGGTGAGGTCGATCCTCTCTCTCTCTCTCTCTCTCTCTCTCTCTCTCTCTCTTCTCCTCCCTTCACCGTGGTGGCTAGTTCTACTTATATAGGCCCTGGTACTCTCCCCAAATATTGAGTGGGAAGGGAGCCAACAACGGCCAATTCGAAAGGGGACAGCTAGTACAAGTTATCCTGACAAAAGGTGGTCTTCGCCTGCTAAAGGCTTTGGTGATGACGCCGTCTTGGGCTCCATGGTGGCCTCCGTCCTACCGTCCTTCTGCTCTTGGTCTCGTTGCACCAATATGGAAACCTTTGCTTGATGCCTCGGTACTCCGCGCGTGCGCTTGCCCCCTTGCGACCAAAGAGGAAACAAGGACACTGCGCGCTGGCGCCTGCCTGGTCTCGATCGTCATGGCTCACGTCACGAGGACCTCACGAGGTTTGCTCTGCCTTGATCTCTCCGCCCCTCGCGAGCCTTCCGAGCGAGGCCGCTCCTGAGGAGGTCTTGCATCGTCCACCTCGCGAGGCTTGGCCCCTCGCGAGGATCTTGAATGCCTTGTCGATGAAGATGGGCCGTACAGACCTGCCAGCCCAGCCACGCCGTGGGCCGCAGGTAGGCAAGTCTAGGGACCCCCGTTCCCAGAACGGCGACAGTGTTAATCACATGGCGATGTGAACTAGATTACTAACTCTAGTAAAGCCTTTGGGTGTTTGGTCACATGGTGATGTGAACTATGGGTGTTAATCACATGGTGATGTGAACTATTGGTGTTAAATCACATGGCGATGTGAACTAGAATATTGACTCTAGTGCAAGTGGGAGACTGAAGGAAATATGCCCTAGAGGCAATAATAAAGTTGTTATTTATATTTCCTTATATCATGATAAATGTTTATTATTCATGCCAGAATTGTATTAACCGGAAACTTATTACATGTGTGAATACATAGACAAACAGAGTATCCCTTGTATGCCTCTACTTGACTAGCTCGTTGATGACCCGCAAGTATAGGGGATCTATCGTAGTCCTTTCGCTAAGTAAGAGTGTCAAACCCAACGAGGAGCAGAAGGAAATGATAAGCGATTTTCAGAAAGGTGTTCTCTGCAAGCACTGAAATAATAGGTAACAGATAGTTTTGTGATAGGATAATTTGTAACGAGCAACAAGTAACAAAAGTAAATAAAGTGCAGCAAGGTGGCCCAATCCTTTTTGTAGAAAAGGACAAGCCTGGATAAACTCTTATATGATGTAAAGCACTCCCGAGGACACATGGGAATATCGTCAAGCTAGTTTTCATCACGCTCATATGATTCGCGTTCGGTACTTTGATAATTTGGTATGTGGGTGGACCGGTGCTTGGGTGCTGTCCTTACTTGGACAAGCATCCCACTTATGATTAACCTCTATTGCAAGCATCCGCAACTACAACAAAAGTATTAAGGTAAACCTAACCATAGCATGAAACATATGGATCCAAATCAGCCCCTTACGAAGCAACGCATAAACTAGGGTTTAAGCTTCTGTCACTCTAGCAACCCATCATCTACTTATTACTTCCCAATGCCTTCCTCTAGGCCCAAACAATGGTGAAGTGTCATGTAGTCGACATTCACATAACACCACTAGAGGAGAGACAACATACATCTCATCAAAATATCGAACGAATACCAAATTCACATGACTACTAATAGCAAGACTTCTCCCATGTCCTCAGGAACAAACGTAACTACTCACAAAGCATAAACATGTTCATAATCAGAGGGGTATTGATATGCATATAGGATCTGAACATATGATCTTCCACCAAATAAACCAACTAGCATCAACTACAAGGAGTAATTAACACTACTAGCAACCTACTAGCACCAATCCCGGACTTGGAGACAAGAATTGGATACAAGAGATGAACTAGGGTTTTGAGAGGAGATGGTGCTGATGAAGATGTTGATGGAGATTGCCCTCTCCCGATGAGAGGAGCGTTGGTGATGACGATGGCGATGATTTCCCCCTCCGGGAGGGAAGTTTCCCCCGCAGAACAACTCCGCTAGAGCCCTAGATTGGTTCCGCCAAGGTTCCGCCTTGTGGCGGTGGAGTTTCGTCCGAGAAGATGGCTTATTATTTTTTTTCTCATCGAAAGACCTCATATAGCAGAAGATGGCCACCAGAGGGCCACCAGGGGGCCAACGAGGTAGGGGGCGTGCCTAGGGGGGTAGGGCGCGCCCCCACCCTCGTGGGCAGGGTGTGGCCCCCATGGTGAATTTCTTCCGCTGAGTATTTTTTTATATATTCTGAAAACGTCTTCCATGAAGTTTCCCATCCCAGAATGCCAGCTGCCGGCATTCTCCCTCTTTATGTAAACCTTGTAAAATAAGAGAGAATAGTCATAAGTATTGTGACATAATGTGTAATAACAGCCCATAATGCAATAAATATCGATATAAAAGCATGATGCAAAATGGACGTATCAACTCCCCCAAGCTTAGACCTCGCTTGTCCTCAAGCGAAAGCCGAAATCGAAAAATATGTGCACATGTTTAGAGATAGAGGTGTCGGTAAAAATAAAATACGGACATGAGGGCATCATGATCATTATTAGAACAACAACTTATATAATTCTTGTCATATGATTTCTTATTCTAGAGTAACAATTCAATCACAATTTCAAGTATGAATCGTAAAATTCATTGAAAACTAACAAACTATAATCTCTATCATCGGAGCAATTGCAATTTATCATAACATAGGAAAGAGTCAATATATAAGAGCTTTTCAGCAAGTCCACATACTCAACTATCATATAGTCTTTCACAATTGCTGACACTCACACAATACTTATGGGTATGGAATTTTAATCGGACACAGAGAAAGATAGGGTCTTATAGTTTTGCCTCCCAATGCTTTACCTTAAGGGTAATGTCAACAATAATAGTTCATGAAAACTCACATCCAATTAGCCATATATATCAGGATCTTTCCAACATACTGTGGTTGGCAAAGGATAAAATGTAAAAAGGAAGGGTGAAGATCACCATCACTCTTATGCAAGGTAGGAGATAAAAGTAAAAGATAGGCCCTTCACAGAGGGAAGCAGAGGTTGTGATGCACTTTTGTAGTTGGATGCACAAAAATCTTAATGCGAAAGAATGTCACCTTATATTGCCACTTGTGATAAGGACCTTTATTATGCAGTCTGTCGCTTTTATTTCTTCCATATCACACGATCGTATAAAGCTTATTTCTCCCACATTAATAAGTCATACATATTTAGAGAGCAATTTTTATTGCTTGCACGGATGACAAATTACTTGGAGGATCTTACTCAATCCATAGGTAGGTATGGTGGACTCTCATGGCAGAACTGGTTTAAGGGTATTTGGAAGCACAAGTAGTATCTCTACTTGGTGCAATGAATTTGGCTAGCATGAGGGGGAAAGGCAAGCTCAATCATGCTGGATGATCCATGACAATATAATTTATCTCAGATGTAAGAAAACATAACCCATTATGTTGTCTTCCTTGTCCAACGTCAACTCTTTAGCATGTCATATTTTAATGAGTGCTCACAATCATAAAAGATGTCCAAGATAGTATATTTATATGTGAAGACCTCTCTTTCTTTATTACTTCCTATTAATTGCAACGATGACCAAAACTATGCTTGTCAACTCTCAACAACTTTTATTCATCATACTTTTTCTATGTGAGCTCATTAATCTCCATAAGACTCACATGATCTCTTTGTTTCTTTTTATTTCTTTCTCTTTTCTTTTTATTCCCTTAGGATCATGGCAAAATAATAAAGCCCTTGACTCAACACCAATCTTTATTATATAGCTCACAGACTCGATTACATAGAAGGAATCATAAAGCAAAACTCACAACTAGATCATACTAAGAACTTTTATTCTACTAGATCAAGATATTACCAAAAGGATCGAACTAAGAAAAACGGTAAAGATAAAAGTGACGGTGATACGATACCGGGGCACTCCCCCAAGCTTGGCAGTTGCCAAGGGGAGTGCCCATACCCATGTGATTATGTCTCCTTTGTTGGTGAAGAAGGTGGAGTTGTTGATGATGGATAATCGCACATCGAGCGCAGGAGGTCTTCTACTTTGCGGATAGTGCCCTTGAGTGCGATGATATTCTCCTTCAATAAAATATTTTCACGTGTGAGATACTTATTTTGTATATGAGCTAACTCAATCATCTTGAAAGCTTCAATCTCTGTTGGGGTAAGAAGATTGTGATCGAGTTGAAGGGTGTCTTCTATTGCCGGAATTTGGTCCTCCATGGCCTTCTTGATCCCTTCATCCTTGTTGATCTCCATGGGTTCTTCTCTCTTCAGCTCTATCTTCATTAGCCAAGCATTGTTGCCCTCATGGTTGTAGGAGGAGGGAGAGGACATAGTGCCTGGCCTTGACAACCCTGACAGAAAATAGCTCGAAACAAAGACATGAGATTTTTGCGTGATACGGGAGTTAAAACCTTCGGGAGATTATATAATGAATTTTTACCGACCAAAATACGTGTCGTGTATGAAAACGGAGTCGGGAGAGCACACAAGGTGCCCACAATGTAGGGGGGCGCGCCCAGGGGGGTAGGGCGAGCCCACCACCCTCGTGTCCTTCCCAGACTGCTTCTTATTTTTCTATTTTTCTAAATATTCCAAAATGGAGAAATATTGCCTTAAAAACTGTTTTGGAGTCGGTTTACTTACCGTACCACATACCTATTCCTTTTCGGAGTCTAGAGCGTTCCGGGAAGTGTCCCTTATGTATTCCTCCGGGGTTACAGTTTCAATAATATTGGTTTCAACATTTATGGGATTACCTGAGATATAATGTTTGATTCTTTGACTGTTCACCACCTTCGGATTTGTGCCTTCGAAGTTGTTGATTTTTATGGCACCGGAACGATAGACCTCCTTGATAACGTATGGACCTTCCCATTTAGAGAGAAGTTTTCCTGCAAAAAATCTTAAACGAGAGTTGTATAGCGATACATAATCACCTGCATTAAACTCACACTTTTGTATCCTTTTATCATGCCATCTTTTAACTTTTTCTTTAAACAACTTGGCATTTTCGTAGGCATGGGTTCTCCATTCATCGAGTGAGCTAATATCAAATAACCTCTTCTCACCGGCAAGTTTAAAATCATAATTGAGCTCTTTAATAGCCCAATATGCCTTGTGTTCTAGTTCGAGAGGTAAGTGGCATGCTTTTCCATAAACCATTTTATACGGAGACATACCCATAGGATTTTTTATGCAGTTCTATAGGCCCATAATGCATCATCAAGTTTCTTGGACCAATTCTTTCTAGATCTATAACAGTCTTCTGCAAAATTAATTTGAGCTCTCTATTACTCAATTCTACTTGACCACTAGACTGTGGGTGATAAGGAGATGCAATTCTATGATTAACATCATATTTAGCAAGCATTTTATGGAAAGCACCATGAATAAAATGTGAACCACCATCAGTCATTAAATATCTAGGGACTCGAAATCTTGGAAAAATAACTTCTTTAAGCATTTTAATAGAAGTGTTATGATCAACACTACTAGTTGGAATAGCTTCTACCCACTTAGTAACGTAATCAACAACAACTAAAATATGTGTATATCCATTAGAGGTAGGAAAGGGTCCCATATAGTCAAAGCCCCAAACATCAAATGGCTCAATAACGAGTGAATAGTTCATAGGCATTTCTTGACGTCTACTAATATTACCAATTGTTTGACATTCATCACAAGATAAGACAAACTTACGGGCATCTTTGAAGAGAGTAGGCCAATAAAAACCAGATTGCAATACCTTATGTGCAGTTCTATCTCCATCATGGTGTCCTCCATAAGCTTCGGAGTGACACTTGCGTAGGATCTATTCTTGTTCATGCTCAGGTACACAACGTCTAATAACACCATCTACTCCTTCTTTATAAAGATGTGGTTCATCCCAAAAGTAATGCCTCAAATCATAGAAGAACTTTTTCTTTTGCTGGTATGTGAAACTAGGTGGTGTAAACTTAGCAACAATGTAATTAGCATAATCAGCATACCATGGAGCAGTATTAGAAGCATTTATGACATTTAATTGCTCATCAGGAAAGCTATCATCAATAAGAAGTGGATCATCAAGCACATTTTCTAACCTAGAAAAGTTGTCTGCAACGGGGTTCTCAGCTCCCTTTCTATCAACAATATGTAAGTCAAATTCTTGTAGCAAGAGAAGCCATCTAATAAGTCTAGGTTTAGCATCTTTCTTTTCCATAAGGTATTTAATAGCAGCATGATCAGTGTGAATAGTTACTTTAGAATCAACAATATAAGGTCTGAACTTATCACAAGCAAATACAACTTCTAAAAATTCTTTTTCAGTGGTAGCATAGTTTCTTTGAGCATTGTCTAGGGTTTTACAAGCATATTGAATAACATTTAATTTCTTATCAACTCTTTGCCTTAGAACATCACCTACATCATAATCACTAGCATCACACATAATTTGAGAGGGTAAATTCCAATCAGGTGGCTGAACAATAGGTGCAGAGATCAATGCTTTCTTAAGTATTTCAAATGCTTCTACACAATCATCATCAAAGACAAATGGTATATCTTTTTGTAATAAATTAGTCAGAGGCCGGGAAATTTTGAATAATCATTTTTCTTGAGAGCTCATGATTGGGGCATGAATATAACATTGATTTAAGCCTCCCCCAAGCTTGAGCAATGGTTTCTCCTTCGCGAGGCCAAACATTATATATATAATTGCGATCACGATGAACAAGATGCATAGGATAAAACTTCTAATGAAATTTCAATTTCAATCGTTTGTAATTCCAAGACCCCATATCATCACATAGCCTATACCATGTCGATGCATATCCCTTCAAAGATAAAGGGAAGACCTTCTTCTTAACAACATCTCCTAGTACACATGCAAGCTTAAATAATCCACAAACTTCATCCACATATATTAGGTTCTCATCAGGATGTTTTGTTCCATCTCCTAAAAAGGGATTAGCGAGCAGTTTTTCTACACTACAAAAAAGACACATCCGTGACATTTTGGGCCGAACAATTTTTTTTCTGTCATACATATGACACTTCTATGACGATAATTGTGACAAAACCCGGTATCATCATAGATGTGGTGGGCTCCTAATTCTATGACAAAAAATCATGACAGAAAATGGGCTTTTCGTCCTGGGCGGGCCGGAGACGCAGCTGCATGACATTCTTTGGGCTGTCCATGACGGAAAAAATCGTGGTAGAAGCGAGGGGGAGGAAAATTTCGGGGAGTTCCCAGTTACGGTGGGAGGTCGGGGGCCGAGCGATGCGCGTTTCTCTTGTACACGTATGCGCGTGTGTGCGAGGCGTTGGCTCTAACTGAACCCGAGCGAGGCGTTGGGCTCTAACTGAACCCGAGCGATTGCACTACAGGCTAAACGTTACTGAACCCGAGCGATTGATTGATGGCTGTTAACTGAACCCGATCGAGCGATTCCTTCGCTACTGCTGCTAACTGAAGCCGATCGATTGGATGAA
>NC_041386.1:35275124-35326619 GCF_002162155.2 Triticum dicoccoides | reverse complement strand
ACCCCGTGGTGTGGTGGAGGGCTGGATGAACATTAGACGGTGGAGGGGTGCCCGTAGAGGGGTGGTTGAACATGACCCCGTGGTGTGGAGGGCTGGATGAACAGTAGACGGTGGAGGGGTGGTTGAACAGTAGTCGGTGGAGTAGCACCCGGTGGAGGCTGGATGAACAGGAGCCCGTGGAGGCTGGAGGAGGTCGACGGTAGCCCATGGAGGCTGGAGGAGGTCGACGGTGGAGATGAACAGTATCCCGTGGAGTCCCGTTTTGCGGTACGCCACACCCCTCCCGATGAACAGGACCCCCGTTTCATTCGTTTTGCGGTACGCCACACCCCTCCCGATCAACAGGACCCCCGTTTCGACCGTAGGAGGTCCGTTTCCTCCATTTTGCGGTACGCCACACCCCTCCCGATCAACAGGACCCTCGTTTCGACCGTAGGAGGTCCGTTTCCTCCGTTTTGCGGTACGCCAGACCCCTCCCGATGAACAGGATCCCATTTTGAACGTGGCCGGTCGAACACAAGGCCGTTTCCTCCGTTCTGCGGTACGCCAGGCCTCGTTTCCATCGCATGTTCCGTCCAAGCCCTCCCGATGAACACGACCACGCATTCCGTTCCGACCCAGCTGGTTGGCTCCCACACGTTCCGTTGCCTCCCGATGAACACGACGCATTCTGTTGCCTCCCGATGAACACGACGCATTCCGTTGCCTCCCCATGAACACGACGCATTCCGTTGCCTCCCCACGAACACGACGACGACACTGTTTCTCCATTCCGACCCAACCATGTACACGAGCCCTCGCCGTACGTATGCGCGAGTAGGCATTCGAGACCCCGCCCGTATGTACACATACGTGGCCGTATTTTCTTTCTTGCACCCTGGCCACTGTATGTACGTGTACATGCTACGTGCGCGCCTCTACATCCACCAGTATATATGTACGTACACGTTTGCGACCAGAATGACAACGCTACGTACGCTTCGACTAGGTGGGCCCGACTGCCAGGCACTTCCTTGCGTGCGAAGATGTAGCTGGTGGGTCCCAGCAGTCAGGGGGGCGAATAATTTTTTTTGCTCGGATGCACTTCCTTGCGTGCGAAGATGTAGCTGGTGGGTCCCAGCAGTCAGGGGGAAACGTTTTTTTCGCGAAATACAGTGGCCCGTCCAATGGGTCCCAGCTGTCAGGTGGAGGAATCATTATTTTCCGTGTAATAAGGAGGCACTTCCTTGCTGCGGCCATGGACCCAGCTGTCAGCCTCTCCACGTACAGTCCACGTCCGACGGAAGTCGTTCCTTGACCACGTTGACCACGCCGCGCCGAGAGCACCAGGGTGGTGGACGACGGCGAGGCCTAGGAAGGGGACGACGCGGAGCCGGGGAAGATGCGATAGTGGAAGCCCGCGTGGAGAGGAGTATGAGGGTTCACTGGTTTGGCTGCGGTGTGAGGCTGCCGTCGCTGCAGGGCCTGGCCAGCGGTGGGAATAGTAGGGGCCGGTGAGGCCTCCGCGGCAGCACATCCGGCCACAGGAGGCAGGAGCATGCGGCACGACCGGCGCTACTTTGGGCAGCTGGACTAAGAATACCAGAGGTTGAAGAAGCACTACGATCGTTGGATGGACATCGTTCAATCACTGGAGCCAGAATCGTTTATATTGACTAAGTTAACAAAGCCCTCCGTCCCCGTCAACTTAGTAGGCCCACAAGTCAGCCTCCCACCAAGGTGGGTCCCAGCTATACCTGGCCATGGGAAGTCTGGCCCGGCCAGCCCGGCCCGAAAAAGCCCGACCCGGCCTGACCCGATGCTGCTCCCGGGCCAGGCTCGGGCCTAGATTTTGAGCCCAAAGGCCGAGCCGGGCCAGGCTCGGGCCTAGATTTTGAGCCCGATGGCCGGGCCGGGCCGGGCCCGGGCCTATCGTTTTTGCACTTTTCTAAAGGTCGGGCCGGGCCGGCCCGGAGCCCGGCGGGCTTTTTCGTGTTCGGGCCAGGCTCGGGCTCAAAAAACAGGCCTGATGGCCGGGCCGGGCCCGGGCCTGGGTTTTTTGCGTCGGGCTTGGCTAGGCCCGGCCTGAAGCCCGGCCCGGCCCGAGGTATGGCCAGGTATAGTCCCAGCTAGTAGGGGGGTGAGGGAGTCCTGGATGGGTCTCCGGACAACCGGACTATCTCCATTGGACGGACTGTTAGACTATGAAGATACAAGATTGAAGGCTTCGTCTCATGTCCGGATGGGACTCTACTTGGCGTGGAAGGCAAGCTAGGCAATACGGATATGGATATCTCCTCCTTTGTAACCGACCTTGTGTAACCCTAACCCTCTCCGGTGTCTATATAAACCGAAGGGTTTTAGTCCGTAGGACAACAATCATAACATACAATCATACCATAGGCTAGCTTCTAGGGTTTAGCCTCTCTAATCTCGTGGTAGATCTACTCTTGTACTACCCATATCATCAATATTAATCAAGCAGGACGTAGGGTTTTACCTCCATCAAGAGGGCCCAAACCTGGGTAAAACATCGTGTCCCCTGCCTCCTGTTACCATCCGGCCTAGACGCACAGTTCGGGACCCCCTACCCGAGATCCGCCTGTTTTGACACCGACATTGGTGCTTTCATTGAGAGTTCCTCTGTGTCGTCGCCGTTAGGCTTGATGTCATCGATAGCGATGCGGTCCAGGGTGAGACATTTCTCCCCAGACAGATCTTCGTATTCGGCGGCTTTGCACTGCGGGCTAATTCACTTGGCCATCTGGAGCAGATTGAAAGCTACGCCCCTGGCCGTCAGGTCAGATTTGGAAGTTTGAACTACACGGCCGACATCCGCGAAGACTTGATCTTTGACGGATTCGAGCCACAGCCAGACGCGCCGCACTGTCACGTTGGGTATGACCTAGCTCTGCCGCCGAACAGTACCCCAGAGGCCGCGCCCGCATCAGCTCTGACCCTTAGCTCGGAGCCAACTGCGCCAATCGAGGATGGGTGGTTAGACACCACCTCAGGGGCTGCAGTCTCAACGACAATCGAGCCGAACACCATCCTAACCCTCTGCGAAGCCCGTGATTCCAAGGTGCCGGACTCTTTTCCAGACTCCGAACCATCCGCGCCCCTGCCAATCGAATCCGATTGGGCGCCGATCATGGAATTCACTGTCACGGATATCTTTCAGCACTCGCCCTTCGGCGACATTCTGAATTCACTAAGGTCTCTCTCTTTGTCAGGAGAGCCCTGGCCGGGCTATGGCCAACAGGATTGGGATGCGGACGACAAAGAAATTCGACGCCCACCCACCACCCACTTCGTAGCCACTGTCGATGATTTAACCGACATGCTCGACTTCGACTTCGAAGACATCGACAGTATGGACGACGATGTAGGAGACAAACATGAACCAGCGGCTATAGGGCACTAGAAAGCCACCTCGTCATATGACATATACATGGTGGATACACCCAACGAAGGCAATGGCGACGAGATAGCGGAGGATGACCCCTCCAAGAAGCAACCCAAGCGCCAACGTCAGCGGCGCCGCTCTAAGTCCCGCCAAAGCAAAAGTGGTGATACCGACACAGGAGATAATAACACTCCGGATAGTGCCGAAGACAACAACAATCCCCTCCAGCAAGATTTAGAGCAGGAGGATGAAGGAGCCAGCTCTCCTGAGAGAGCGGCAGACAGAGAGGAGGAGGATGTCAATTACATGCTCCCCTCCGAAGACGAGGCAAGCCTCGGCGACGGTGAATTCGCCGTACCAGAGGATCCCGTCGAACAAGAGCGCTTCAAGCGCCGGCTTATGGACACAGCAAATAGCCTGAAGAAAAAGCAGCATCAACTTCAAGGTGATCAAGATCTGCTAGCTGACAGATGGACTGACGTCCTCGCGGCCGAGGAATATAAACTCGAGCGCCCCTCCAAGAATTACCCAAAGTGCAGGTTACTACCCCGACTGGAGGAAGAAGCGTATGATATGGCTGATCGGCCACCTCGTGGCCGCGGTAGAGAGGCATTCCAGCCAAAATCTCAGCCTCCACCCCGACGCCATTCAAATAAAAAGGCATGGGGAGATACGCCAGACCTGCGAGACATATTGGAGGACAAAGCAAAGCATGCAAGATCGATCTACGGATCACGATGGCGCACCCCTCTGCGAGATGATAAGCGTCACACCAGATACAGTAAAAGCAAATCCGGCCGGGCCGAACACAACGGGCAAGACCCATTCGAGCTGCGTCGCGATATAGCCCAATACAGAGGCGCCGCACACCCCTTATGCTTCACAGACGAAGTAATGGAACATCAATTCCCAGAAGGTTTCAAACCTGTAAATATTGAATCATACAACGGCACAACAGATCCCGCAGTATGGATTGAGGATTTCCTCCTCCACATCCACATGGCCCGCGGTGATGACTTACACGCCATCAAATACCTCCCACTAAAACTCAAAGGACCAGCGCGACATTGGCTTAACATCTGGCCAGCAGACTCCATTAGCTGTTGGGAAGATCTGGAAGCCGCATTCCTCGACAACTTTTAGGGCACTTATATGCGACCACCAGACGCCGATGACTTGAGCCACATAATTCAGCAGCGAGAAGAGTCGGCCAGGCAATTCTAGACTCGGTTCCTTACGAAGAAAAATCAAATCATCGACTGTCCGGATGCGGAGGCCTTAGCGGCTTTCAAACACAACACCCGAGACGAGTGGCTAGCCCGACACCTTGGTCAGGAAAAGCCGAAATCTATGGCAGCTCTCACGACGCTCATGACCCGCTTTTGTGCGGGAGAAGACAGCTGGCTGGCTCGCAGTAATAACATATCAAAGAACCATGGTACCTCAGATACCAAGGACGGCAATAGCAGGTCACGTCGCAACAAACATAAGCGCCGCATTAACAGCGAAAATACTGAGGATACGGCAGTCAATTCCGGATTCAAAGGCTCTAAACCCGGTCAGCGGAAAAAGCCATTCAAACAAAGTACGCCGGGTCTGTCCAGCTTGGACCGTATACTCGATCGCTTGTGTCAAATACACGGCACCCCAGACAAGCCAGCCAATCACACAAACAGGGATTGTTGGGTGTTCAAGCAGGCCGACAAGTTAATTGCCGAAAACAAGGACAAGGGGCCGCATAGCGATGACGAGGAGGAGCCCTGGCAGCCGCACACCGGAGGGCAGAAGAGGTTTCCCCCGCAAGTGCGGACGGTGAACATGATATACGCGACCCACATCCCCAAGAGGGAGCGGAAGCGTGCGCTTAGGGACGTATATGCATTGGAGCCAGTCGCCCCAAAGTTCAACCCTTGGTCCTCCTGTCCGATCACCTTCGATCGCAGGGACCACCCCACTAGTATCCGTCATGGCGGATTTGCCGCACTGGTCCTAGACCCAATCATTGATGGATTCCACCTCACTCGAGTCCTTATGGATGGCGGCAGCAGCCTGAACCTGCTTTATCAGGACACGGTGCGCAAAATGGGTATAGACCCCTCAAGGATCAAACCCACAAAAACGACCTTTAAAGGCGTCATTCCAGGTGTGGAGGCCCATTGCACAGGCTCAATTACACTGGAGGTGGTCTTCGGATCCCCGGATAACTTCCGAAGCGAAGAGTTAATCTTCGATACAGTCACGTTCCGCAGTGGTTATCACGCGCTCCTCGGGCGAACCACATTTGCTAGATTCAATGCGGTACCGCATTATGCATACCTCAAGCTCAAGATGCCAGGACCTCGCGGAGTTATTACAGTCAATGGAAACACAGAGCGCTCTCTCCGAACAGAGGAGCACACCGCGGCCCTCGCAGCAGAAGCGCAAAGCAGCCTCTCAAGGCAATCAACCAGTTCAGCGCTTCAAAGCCCGGACACCTTCAAGCGCGCTCGGGGCAATTGGCAAATAGACCGCCTGGCGCGATCTGAGCTCGCGTAGCAATACGGCGGCCACCCCAATCCCGGCCCAACGGCGAAACTCGTGCCGCACGTACATAATTACGCATTAAAAATACCATGGGCATAGGTGGGGAGGGGGGCACAACTGCGGCACGCCCCAAGACGCGGCTTAAACCGCACTAGGGGCTTCCTATTTGGTTATTTTTTTCTTTTTTAGGACCTTAATCTCTGTTAACACTGTCCGACAGCACTATTGCCGAACACATGATGCAGCAACTAAGGAGGCAGAAAGCAATGTCACACCACGGAATTCCCAGGTGGATTACAATACCGAGCGAAATATTTGATTTAATACTATTCCTCAGCTTGCCCTTGGAAGGGACATATTCCCACTCTTTGCTTATCGCACTATCTATATCATTCTGCTTTAACGCACCTTTTTGAATAAATAGTGCATAACATTACGACTTTAATGATGCCTTGCAACCGTACACTTTGGTACGATCAATACACCAGGGGCTCGCGTACCCCACAATATGGTGTGAAAAGTCCAAACACTTTCACAAGTGCGGCACCCCAAACTTATAGCATTATATGCATCAGCTCCGAATCATGTCTTTGGTCAAATGTTGGGTTTGCCCGGCTCCTATGTTTTGGTACCTTACGTTCCGCTCTATCGGCTAAGGTAGCGCTAGGAGAACTACTACGATTGTGCCCCGGTTCTGCCAGGCTGAGCACCTCAGTGGAGAAAGCTAAAACTGACTGTCATGATAAGGCGAGAGACTGGTAGCTGTTCAGTGAGGTTTTCGAGTCCCTAAAGACTTATGCCGCTTAGGGTGAGGGGCCGGCCCTGTCCGGCTTAAAGGCGTGTATCGCGCCCCAAATTCGGCCTTCCGAATACTAGGGGCTTCACCGAAATTTAAAATTATAGAATTCTATGGCTAAGTGAGAGTGATAAAGCATTATTAGTCCGGTTGCCTTGTTCGTTGTGCTGAGCACCTCCCTCGAAGGACCCAAATATGGGAACAAGAGTGCTCAGGTTTATCCCGAACACCCCAGCACTCGCGACATGGGGGCAAAAGCCGAGGACTAGCCATCTCTCAGATTGGATAAACGACCAAACAAAAGGTAATATTTTAAATTCACACAAGCGTTGCATAGCGCATATGAAACAAGTTTTCATCATACAGGATCACATGAGCAAGTTTACTCAAATATTACATCCTTTGAAAATTCGTCCGCCACAAGACGGGCACCCTTCAGGACACCCTCATAATAAATTTCGGGGGTGCGATGCTCCTTGCCCTGCAGCGGCCCTTCCTTGATCAGCTTCACGGCGTCTAGCTTGGCCCACTGCACCTTCACACGGGCGAAAGCCTGGCGTGCACCTTCGATGCAGACGGACCGCTTGACGACCTCCAGCCGTGGGCAGGCATCCACAAGCCGCCTCACCAGGCCGAAGTAGCTGTTCGGAAGGGCGTCACCAGGCCACAACCGGACTATAAGGCCCTTCATGGCCTGTTCGGCCACCTTGTGCAGCTCGACCAGCTGCTTTAGCTGGTCGCTTAGAGGCATCGGGTGTTCGGTCCCAGTATACTGAGACCAGAATAGCTTCTCCATTGAGCTTCCCTCCTCGGCTTGGTAAAACTGCGCGGCATCCGACACGCGGCAGGGCAAATCTGCGAATGCTCCTGGAGAGCTCCGAATTCGGGAAAGTAATCAGTAATTTACTTTTGCATGCTTGCTCTGCATATAGAATGCCTTACCCGCCGCTATCTTCTTCATTGCGTCGATCTCCTGGAGGGCCTTTTGGGCTTCGGCCTTGGCACTTTTTGCGCCCTCGAGGGCCGCGGCAAGCTCAGACTCTCGTGTCTTCGAGTCAAGCTCCAATGCCTCGTGCTTCGCCACGAGAGACTGGAGCTCTTGCTGCACCTCGCCCACCCGAGCCTCGTGCTTCTCTCGCTCGGTGCGCTCCTTGGCCGCTTTATCTTCGGCCTTGGTTAGAGCTTGCTTCAGGGTCGCCACCTCGGTCATGGCCCCTGGCAAACATACGATGATCCTGTCATTTTGCAATCGTGTCCTTTTTTATATATACATATCTATAGACAGGGTATTACTTACCCTTGTTCTCCTTGAGCTGCCTCTTGGCAAGGCCGAGCTCTTTCCTGGACCCCTCGAGGTCCTGCTTCAGTACGGCGACCTCCGCAGTCAGTGCGGTGTACGCCAGCAGCGAAGCCTGCATATGCATATTGACACACTTATATTAGACTCCTGCGATATTATTTGATCCTCTATTCGGCTTTTCTTTGTGAACACCGAACAAAGCATCAGGGGCTACTGTCTATGTGGTAATATTTCTACTACATTTTAAAACACTTACCTCAAAGCCTCTTAGAAGGCTGGCACAGGCTTCAGTCAATCCGCTCTTGGCGTACTGAACCTTTTGGATCACCGCACTCATGATAGTGCGGTGCTCCTCGTCGATGGAAGTGCTGCGAAGCGCTTCTAGCAGATTGTCCGGCGCCTCTGGATGGACAGAGGTCACCGGCACAGGCGTCTTGCCCCTCTTAGAAGGAGGCCGCCTGCCCGAGCCCGGAACCGCTGGAGGGTCCGGCGCGGTTTTCGGCTGAGGGCCGAACTCGGAGCTCTCAGGGGCCCCGTCCCCTGGGCTCCTGGAGTCCGGAAGGTCACCTTGAGGCGCCTCCGGGACTGTCTCCCCTCGATCCGGTGCCTCTTGAGACAACACCTCGGCGTCGTCGGTAGGATGAGGGGAGGTGGCGGTCGGGACTGGATCGCTATCCATGTCGGACAAGCCCAAGGAGCCGTCCGATGATACCTCGATATTGGCTCGTGGTGGCCTGCATAATTATGTTCGGCGATTAGGGAAAACAGTGCGACAAAGGAATTCCATGAGTTACTCTGGTATCCGAATACTTACGATCTCCCCGGGGGCTTGGCCCTGGGCAACCACTCGTCTTCGCCTTCGTCGGCGGCGGTGGAACTGTCCGGAAGGAGAGTCCTTCCCTTCTTGGACCCTCCAGCCTCCCTAGTTGGGGCGGCATTCCTTTTCCTGTCTCCCCCAGTCGGTGGGGGGCATCTTCTTCTTCTCCCTCCTCGTTTTTGGGGGAAGAGTGCGCTGCAGAGTCATCGGATGGTGAGTCCGACGATGCCTGGCATCGGGAACTCTTTCGGGTTCCCTTGGCCTTCTTGGTCTTCTCCGACACTATATAAGGGGTCGGAGTCAACATCTTCGCCAGAAGAGCGTCTGCGGGACCTTCGTGCATAGGAGCCGGGCAGTCGATCTGTCCGGCCATCTTCTGCCAGTCCTGTCAAAGGTACAGGAGTTTAGATCCCGCATAGAGTCAATCTATGAAAAAAATAAGTATCCTGTGAAAGGTAAAGCAACTTACCGCACTGGCTTGGCGCTTCGCGCTGAATCCGCGATCCTCAATAATAGGAGGGGGGACCTCGACCCTTTTGAACAACACCCTCTAGGCATCTTCATGAGTCGTGTCGAAGAGCCTGTTCAGAGTTCGATGCTGCGTCGGGTCGAACTCCCACAAGTTGAACTCCCGTTGTTGGCACAGGAGGATCCGACGGATGAGCATAACTTGGACTATGTTGACAAGCTTGAGCTTCTTATTCACCATGTTTTGAATACATGTTTGGAGTCTGGTCAGCTCTTCCGAACTACCCCAGGACAGGCCCTTCTCTTTCCAGGAGGTGAGCCGCGTGGGGATGCCAGATCGGAACTCGGGGGCCGCTGCCCATACAGGGTCGTGCGGCTCGGTGATGTAGAACCACCCCGATTGCCACCCCTTTATGGTTTCCACAAAGGAGCCCTAGAGCCATGTTACGTTGGGCATCTTGCCCACCATGGCGCCTCCGCACCCCGCCTGGCGGCCGCCCACCACCTTCGGCTTGACATTGAAGGTCTTCAGCCATAAGCCGAAGTGGGGCTTGATGCGGAGGAAGGCCTCGCACACGATGATAAACACCGAGATGTTGAGGACGAAGTTCAGGGCCAGATCATGGAAATCCAGGCCATAATAGAACATGAGCCCCTGGACGAATGGATGGAGAGGGAATCCCAGTCCGCGGAGGAAATGGGTGAGGAATACTACCCTCTCATGGGGCCTGGGGGTGGGGATGAGCTGCCCCTCATCTGGGAGCCGGTGCGCGATGTCGTCGGGCAAGTATCCGGCTCTCCTCAGTTTCTTGATGTCTCCCTCCGTGACGGAGGAGACCATCCACCTGCCTCCCGCTCCGGACATGGTTGGAGAAGGTTGAGGTGGGAAGTGTGGACTTGGGCACTAGAGCTCGAGTGTGCGAAAATGGATGAGCAAAGGAGGAAGAAGGTGTGGATAGAAAGGTGAATCCTTATCCCTTTATATGGGCGGATGAAGCTAAGCGTCCCCACTTGCCTGGTAAAACTCGCTTATCCCCCAAGCGCCGCAGTTGATGGCGCAGTTGGGTTACCCACGGCCGTATTGATGAGAATCCCGTAATAAGGGGACACGATCTCTTCTTTGACAAGACGTGTCGAAAAACTGCCTCGCGTTATGTGCGGGGCTGGTTAAAGGGAACGGTCCGAATAATTACCAGGCCATGACATAACGTCATGCTACCAAAACAAGCCAGCAAATTAGATCTGCGAAAATATTATTCTCTCTACGGCGGTATGTGGAACTTATTTTGCAGGGTCGGACACTATCCTCATATTCAAAATCTTCTGTGATGTATTCGGAGAAGGAACCCGCCTTGCAATGCCGAAGACAATACTGCACGCCGTACTCATCATCATTGAAGCCTGGTTCAGGGGCTATTGAGGGAGTCCTGGATTAGGGGGTCTCCGGACTGCCGGACTATCTCCGTTGGCCAGACTGTTAGACTATGAAGATACAAGATTGAAGACTTCGTCTCGTGTCCGGATGGGACTCTACTTGGCGTGGAAGGCAAGTTAGGCAATACAGATATGGATATCTCCTCCTTTGTAACCGACCTTGTGTAACCCTAACCCTCTCCGGTGTCTATATAAACCGAAGGGTTTTAGTCTGTAGGACAACAATCATAACATACAATCATACCATAGGCTAGCTTCTAGGGTTTAGCCTCTCTAATCTCGTGGTAGATCTACTCTTGTACTACCCATATCATCAATATTAATCAAGCAGGACGTAGGATTTTACCTCCATCAAGAGGGCCCGAACCTGGGTAAAACATCATGTCCCCTGCCTCCTGTTACCATCCGGCCTAGATGCATAGTTTGGGACCCCCTACCCAAGATCCGCCGGTTTCGACACTGACAGGAGGTATTCATTTTTTTGTGCGTAATAAGGAGGCACTTCCGGTGGGTCCGAGCTGACAGTAGGGGGAACATTTTTTTCGCGAAATACGGTGGCCCGTCGGGTGGGTCCCAACAGTCAGGGGAAAATGTTTTTTCGTGAAATACTGGTGGGCATCCGGTGGGTCCCTGTTGTCAGGTGGAGGAATAATTATTTTCCGCGTAATAAGGAGGCACTTCCTTGCGGCTGCCGTGGACCCAGATGTCAGCCTCTCCACATACATTATTCTTCCGATGGAACTCGGTCGTTGACCACATTGACCACGCCGCGCCGAGAGCACCACGGCGGTGGACGACGGTTAGGCCTAGGAATAGGATGACGCAGAGCTGGGGAAGACGCGGCAGTGGATGCCCACGCGGAGAGGAGTACGAGGGTTCACTGGTTCGGCTGTGCTGCCGTCGCCGCAGAATAACAGGGAGTGTGGGTGAGTGGAGTGGAGGGATGGCCTGGCCAGCGGTGGGAGTAGTATGGGGGCGGTGAGGCCTCCGTGGCAGCACAGCTGGCCACGGGAGGCAGGAGCAGGCGGCACGACTGGCGCTGCTTTGGGCGGCTGGAGCAAGAAGACCAGAGGTTGAAGAAGCCCTATGACCGTTGGATGGACATTGTACGGTCAGTAGAGCTAGAATCGTGCATATTGACTAAGTTGACAAAGCCCTTCGTCCCCGCCAACTTAGTAGGCCCACTATACTGGGTCCCAGCTAGCAGGGGGAGTATTCATTTTTTGTGCGTAATAAGGAGGCACTTCCTTGCGTGTGAAGATATAGTTGGTGGGTCCGAGCTGTCAGTGGCGGTAATGTTTTTTTCATGAAATACAGAGGCCCTTTCGGTGGGTCCCAGATGTCAGGTGGAGTAATCATTATTTTGCGCGTAATAAGGAGGCATTTCCTTGCGTGCGACCGTGGACCCAGCTGTCGGCCTCTCCACGTACAATCCACTTCAGATGCATGTCGGTCGTTGACCACGTTGACCATGGCACGGCGAGAGCACCAGGGCGGTGGACGATGGCGAGGCCTAGGAAGGGAACGACATGGATGTAACACCCTGGATGTAATTTACCTTATCTGTATCCCAACTCTTGCCGTTTACGGCCTAAGTTATTTTATTTTCCTCGGGTTCGGGTTTTTGTCTCTGTGTGTTGTTGCCTTGTCATGCATCTCATATCATGTCATCATGTGCATTGCGTTTGCATATGTGTTCATCTCATGCATCCGAGCATTTTCCCCGTTGTCCGTTTTGCATTCCCGGCGCTCCTATCTCCTCCGGTGGTCCTTTCTACCTCTTTTCGTGTGTGGGGGTTAAACATTTCCAGATTGGACCGAGACTTGCCATGCGGCCTTGGTTTACTACTGGTAGACCGCCTGTCAAGTTTCGTGCCATTTGGACTTCGTTTGATACTCCAACGGTTAACCGAGGGACCGAGAAGGCCTCGTTTGTGTTGCAGCCCAACACCCTTCCAATTTGGCCCAAAACCCACCAAAACCCTCTCCATCATCTAGAGCATTCGATCATGATCGCATGGTCGCAAACCGTGCTCAATTTGGAGCCTCCTAGCTCCTCCTACCTATAAAAAGGTCTCTCCCTCAAAATTCTCGGATCCCCTCCTTCCAAAACCCTAAAAATCGCTCCGCCGTCACCGGACACGTCCGCCCCGCCGCTGGACGCATTCCGCCGCCGCGCCCACGCCAATCAGCGCGCGCCACGTGGCAGGCACTGCCACCCCGCGCCCGCGGCCCACCGAGCCCGCTCGGGGCCCCCGCGGCCCAGATCCGCGCGCCGCCGCCCGCCTTCATCCTCCCCTCGCCCGGCGATGACTCCGCCCATGCGCCGCCGTCTGCTACCCTTGTCGCTGTTCGCGCCACCGACCTCGCCTCGACGCCGGCCACCTCCTCCGCTCCGCCTCGCGCTGCCCTTGCAGCCGGTGACTGCCGCCCGTCGCCGCCCGCCGTCCCACCGTCCTCCGCCGCATCTGCCACCTCTACCTCACCGGCGGGCCACCTCCTTCTCTGCCGGATCTTCACCGCCGTCGACCACAACTCCGGCCGATGAACTTGGGAAGCTGCACTGCTACAGTGTCGATTTCAGATCCAGATCTAAAAACCCTAGGGTTGACTTTCCCCTCTCCCCTTATTTTTTTGCAATCTTCATCATGTTGTATCTCTGCATCTGTAACTCCGATTTGTGCATATAGCATATCAAAATGTTCGTCTCGACGAGTACATCATTTCATCTCAGTGCATCATTTTCATTTGAGCTCATCTTGATGCCCGAAATGCTGTTGGAAGAGGGCTATGTGAGGAATTTGTCAGATCTGTTTCATCAAATAGCTATTTGTTATTTTTGCCATGTTTAATGTGTGCATGATATGATCTTGAACTCTACATGTGTTTTGTTATATGCCATGCCATCTTTACAAAGGTGTATGCCATGTATTTTTGTGATATGTGTGGTGACAAGCACAAGCTTGCAAAGTAGCGTAATTGGTAATGCTGATTTCAGGGACTTAGAATTTCACTAAGTCCTTGTCCTGATTTTGTCGTTTTGCCATATGTTCATGTTGTTTCCTAGTGATCCGTGCCTCTTTTGAGGATGATCAGTAAGGATGTTTTGTTAAAATTGTGGTGCTCTATCCATCAATGTCTTTGTTTGCATTTATGGAGCACCCTAGCTTGAGTCAATCGAGCTCTACTTTTGCTATTAAATAATCCTGGCAGATTGTTGACATGTTTAGCGATTTTACCGAGGATGTTGCTATTGATCCATGCATGCTATGATGTTGTTCTTGCCATGTATAGCTTCTATCTATGTATTCTTGATGGGTGTATGCTTAGTTTGTCATGCCATGCTCTGTACTGAGTGCATCGAGCTCGTAAACATGCCTACTCGTTAACTGATTTGCATGCTCCAGTTTTTCACTAAGTCTGAAATCTGTTTATGTTTTTGCCATGTTCACATGCTTGAAATTGTATTTTCTGATACCTTTTGGCTAAAGGTCACTAAGGGACTTTTGTTAAGTGCTTTGATTAGCTTCATGCCATGCCTTTATTTGCCATGTTAAGTTCCTGTAGCATGTAGTTTTCATGCTCTAAAGTGTGCTTCCTGATGATAAATTCCAGACTTGTGTTAATTTCACTAAGTCTGAAACCTGTTATCATTTGCACTTTTGCCATGCTTGTTTGAACCTGTTAATTGATGAATTAGCCATAGCTCAGTGTTCATCTTTTGTCAAGAATCATGAATGGATCCCTTACATGTATTTTGTTGTCATGTTTGAGTGTCGTAGCATATTTATCTTGATGCATTTAGTTTGTCACTTGCTGATTATTGCAGACCGGTGCCATATATGTTTTGCTTGCCATTTCCAAACCGTGCATCCGATTCTGGTGATCTTTATATCGATTTCAACCGAAATCACCTCAACTTTCCAGTGGCACTCTTGATTTCCAAGTTGAGGCCAGGTTCTATCATTCCTTGTCAAATCTTGCATATGCATCGCATACCGCATCCCGCATATCATACCATGTTTGCATCATGTTGTTTGAGCATTGCACGTGGTTGATTGTGTTCCGTTTGCTTGTTGTGCTTGTTTGGGTAGAGCCGGGAGACGATTTCGTGAACGAGGAGCCCGTTGAGTTCGCTTACGAGGATCAAGTCAACTTTGACAACTTTGCAGGCAAGATGATCATACCCTCGAAATCACTTCTATCTTTGCTTGCTAGATGCTCGCTCTTTTGCTATGTGTATGCTTCAATGCCTACCACTTGCTTATCATGCCTCCCAAATTGCCATGTCAAACCTCTAAGCCATCATGTCCTAGCAAACCGTTGATTGGCTATGTTACCGCTTTGCTCAGCCCCTCTTATAGCGTTGCTCATTGCAGGTGAAGATTGAAGATAGTTCCTTGTTGGAACTTTGTTTATTGTTGGGATATCACCTTATTATCTTGTTATCTTAATGCACCTATATAATTGGTAAAGGGTGGAAGGATCGGCCTTTTGCCTAGTGTTTTGTTCCACTCTTGCCGCCCTAGTTTCCCTCATATCGGTGTTATGTTCCCGAATTTTGCGTTCCTTACGCGGTTGGGTTATAATGGGAACCCCTTGACAGTTCGCCTTGAATAAAACTCCTCCAGCAATTCCCAACCTTGGTTTTACCATTTGCCACCTAGCCTCTTTTTCCCTTGGGTTTCCGGAGCTCAAGGGTCATCTTTATTTAAACCCCCCTGGGCCAGTGCTCCTCTGAGTGTTGGTCCGACTGAGCTGCCTGCGGGGCCACCTCGGGGAAACTTGAGGGTTGGTTTTACTCGTAGCTAGTCTCATCTGAGTGTGCCCTAAGAAGAAGATATGTGCAGCTCCTATTGGGATTTTTCGGCACATTCGGGCGGTGTTTCTGGACTTGTTTTACCATTGTCGAGGATGTCTTGTAACCGGGATTCCGAGCCTGATCGGGTCTTCCCGCTAGAAGGAATATCTTTCGTTGACCATGAGAGCTTGTGATGGGCTAAGTTGGGACTCCCCTGCAGGGATTTGAACTTTTGAAAGCCGTGCTCGCGTTTATGGGCAGATGGGAATTTGTTAATGTCCGGTTGTAGATAACATGAAACTTAACTTAATTAAAATGAATCAACCGCGTGTGTAATCGTGATGGTCTCTTCTCGGCGGAGTCCGGGAAGTGAACACGATGTTGGAGTAATGCTTGACGTAGGTTGTTCTAGGATCACTTCTTGATCATAGTTCTTCGTCCGTGCTTTGCCTTCTCTTCTCGCTCTCTTTTGCGAATAGGTTAGCCACCATATATGCTAGTCGCTTGGTGCAGCTCCACATCATACCTTGTCTTACCTAAAAGCTTAAATAGTCTTGACCGCGAGGGTGCGAGATTGCTGAGTCCCCGTGACTCACAGTTTACTTCCAAACCAGATGCAGGGACCGATGATACCGTTCCAGACGATGTGCTTGAGCTCAAGTGGGAGTTCGATGAAGACTCTCGCCGTTACTATGTGTCTTTCCCAGATGATCAGTAGTGGTGCCCAGTTGGGGCGATCGGGGACCATGTCGCATGTGGGGTTGATCTTTATTTTGGTTCCGTAGTCAGACCATGAGTGTATTGGGTGATGTAATGTTATTTATGTATTTGTGTGACATGGCGAGTGTAAGCCAACTATGTACCTTTTCCCCTTTTATCTATTTACATGGGTTGTTGTGAAGATTACCTTACTTGCGACATTGCTTTCAATGCGGTTATGCCTCTAAGTCTTGCTTCGACACGTAGGAGATATTGCCGCATCGTGGGCATTACAAGTTGGTAATCAGAGCCTTCCCCGACCTTAGGAGCCCCCTGCTTGATCGAATCATTGGCGTTGTTGAGTCTAGAAAAATGTTTTGAGTCATTAGGAATTATATATCAGAGAGTTAGGAATTATTTTTACTCCCCAGTCCATTCATCGCTCTGGTAAGGCATCCCGACGTAGAGTTTTGACTCTTCTCTTCTCAAATTTCACTAAATTTTTTTAGGATCACGCGGGTATCTTGGAATCATTCCGATCGATTTGTGATGAGAACATTGTTCTTGGTGCCTCCTGTCATTTAGGGGTTGTGGCAGTGTCCCGGGGAGTTGAGCTCCGAGGTGTTGTCGTCACAATTTTATCGTTGAGATTCTGGAATACCTGAGTTTCGCCAACATCGAAAATCTCTTTTATGCAGTTGTTGGTGAGATAACCTCGACGCCACCCAGTACTGGGGCGGGAGTTCAGGAGTATTGCCATAACTTGTATAACGGATGCTTTTCGAAGGTTGAGGTAGACGATTTCCGAAGGTTTCTCGGTTATGTGTTGAAGGATGGATACAGCTGGATGTAGAATTTGCTAGATTTGGGTGAGATATTATGCTTCCCCTGTATCCCCAACACCTGATTGCATAACCGGAAAGGTTCGGGAGTTTCATAGGTGGGAATTCTTGTAGCTCTAGTTCTTCTTCCGCGGATATTTGGTTGGAGATTGGGTGATCCTTACCGAGTATTCGTTCTTGTCCGTACCTTGTTGTTTTTCTTCTACCTCAATTCTAAGCGGCTTCTCAATTTATGGATATGTGACCATTTCAATTGGAATGAATTCGTTCATTTTGTTCGGATGTGAAGACTATATGTTGCAATTTCAACCCGTTTGATCCAGCTTCAATATTTGTCTGTCACTGTGCTAACGGATGTCAACCTCTTCAGGATGGCTCCCCCAACGCGCACGACTCCGAATCCTGATCCGCCACCACCACCTCCACCTCCGGAGGCATGGCAAGCTGTGATGGCCGCTACCAATGCAAACACACAGCTGATCATGCAACTTCTTCAAGAGCGCAACCAAGGGAACCAGGGCCATGGCAACAATCAGAATCAGTTTGCTACACTCAACCAGTTCCTTGCTAACCAGCCAAAGACCTTCAGCAATTGTGTTGAGGCAATAGACGCTAATGATTGGCTCATGGACATATGCAAGCATTTCGAGTGCAGTAACATCAGGCCTGAGGACTTTGTCAAGTTCGCTTCCTTCCAACTCAAAGACCAAGCTGCAGAATGGTTTTAGCAGTACAAAGATTCCAGAGGAGGCCGTGTGATTACCTGGGATGAATTCCGTCAAGACTTCAAAGCTCATCATATTCCTTAGAGCGTGGTTGAAAGCAAGCGTGAGGAATTCCGCAACCTGAAGCAAGGCTCTATGTCTGTTTACGAGTACAAGAAAATGTTTCAGAAGCTCGCCCGTTTTGCTAAGCAAGACGCCCCTGACGAGAAGAGCATGATATACCAGTTCAGGGGTGGTCTCAGAGAAGAAATCCAGCTAGCTCTCGTCCTCTTTGAGCCCAAGAGGTACGATGAGTTCTACAACATGGCACTGAAGCAAGAGACTGCTCAACTGAAGTGTGATGCTTCCAAGAAGCGAGTCAGAGATGCAACTCCTTCTTCCTCAACTCAGGTGGCTAAGCAGCAGAAGTATTGGCTTCCTCCTCCTCCGTTCCGTCAGCCTTATCAGCAAAAGAGCAAATATGGCAGTGGATCTTCCCACCCACCCAACCCTAGCTTTCAGAACAAGACTTCGTCTCAAGCTCCAAGATCAAGTGCTCCATACCACCGTCCGCTCTTGGAGGTCACGTGCAACAAGTGCCAACAGAAGGGTCACTATGCCAACAAATGCTTCAATCAGAGGCATCTCCCTCCTCCTCCTCCTGTGAGATCGGCAAGTACAGCTGTGGTCAAGCATAACCCCAAGCATGCCAAGGTCAACTTGATGAATGCAGCTCAGGCAGAGGACTCGTTAGATGTCATCATGGGTAACCTTCCTGTTAACGATGTTCCTACAAAAGTACTTTTTGACATTGGTGCATCGCATTGTTTCATCTCGAGACCTTTTGCATCTAAGCATCAGTTGTCTTCTCAAGTTTTGCATAAACCGTTAGCAGTTGTCTCACCGGGTAAATGTTTGCTCGCAAACTACAAGATTCTGGATATTTCTATCATGATGGGTGATTTCAAGTTTCTGGCTCCTCCAATGGTCCTTGGTAACTCGGATATTGATCTTATTCTTGGAATGGACTGGCTTTCTAAGCACAAGGCTCAGCTTGATTGTGCAGCCATGCAGATTCAATTGACTCATTCGTCTCAGGATGTAATTGTCTTTGCCGCTCGGGATAATACCATCCATCTGTTTTCTCTCAATGAGAAGGGTGAACTGGATGCCATCTCTCAAATTCCAGTCATTTGTGAATATCAAGACGTCTTTCCAGTAGAGCTTCCAGGAATGCCTCCGCACCGGCCAGTTGTATTCGTTATCGATCTTGAGCCTGGTACGGAACCTGTTTGCAAACGTCCTTACAAGTTTGGACCTGAAGAGTTGAAGGAGCTAAAGAAGCAACTCGATATTCAAGAGAGAATGGGTCTCATCCGACCTAGTTCTTCTCCGTGGGGTTGTGGAGTTCTTTTTGTGAAGAAGGAGGATGGAACGGACCGACTTTGTGTTGACTACCGTCCATTGAACAAGAAGACTATAAAGAACAAGTACCCACTTCCCAACATCAACGAGCTGTTTGAACAACTCAAAGGTGCTCAAGTATTCTCCAAGCTTGATCTCCGTATGGGCTATCACCAGATTCGAATTCGTGAGCAAGATATCCCCAAGACGTCATTCAGAACGAGCTATGGTGCATATGAATACACTGTCATGTCTTTTGGCCTCGTCAATGCTCCTCCGACTTTCTCTCGCATGATGAACTTCATCTTCAACCCCTACACAAATGACTTCGTCTTGGTCTACCTCGTTGACATTTTGGTCTTTTCCAAGAACAAGGAAGATCATGCCAAGCACTTGCATTTGGTGCTCGATAAGCTCAGAGAACATCAGTTCTACGCCAAGTTCTCAAAGTGCGAGTTTTGGCTCGATGAGGTTCTCTATCTTGGGCATATCATCTCTGCCAAGGGCATAGCGATGAATCCTGAGAAGGTGTCTGCAATTGTGAATTGGGAACCACCTCAGAGCGTAAAGCAACTCCGCAGCTTCCTTGGTCTCGCAAGCTATTGTCGAAGGTTCGTTGAGAACTTCTCAAAGATCACGAAGCCTCTTTCCAACCTTCTACAGAAGCACGTCAAGTACGTTTGGTCTCCCGAGTGTGACATCGCTTTCAACACCCTGAAAGAGAAATTAGTCACGACTCCAGTTCTGACTCCTCCTAATGAATCCAAACCGTTCGAGGTCTTCTGCGATGCCTCTCTTCAAGGTCTTGGTGCAGTGTTGATGCAAGAGAATAAAGTTGTGGCTTATACCTCTCGCCAGTTGAAGCCCAACGAGAAGAACTAACCCACTCATGACCTCGAGTTGGCGGCAGTTGTGCATGCTCTTTTGACTTGGAGACATCTCTTATTGGGAAGAAAAGTGGACATCTTCACTGACCACAAGAGTCTCAAGTACATCTTCACTCAGCCTAATCTCAACCTTAGGTACACTCATTGGGTTGAAATGATTCAAGAGTATAATCCGAGAATCGAATATACTCCAGGCAAGGCCAATGTAATTGCTTACGCATTGAGCAGGAAGGCTTACTGCAACAGTCTGATTCTCAAGCCTTAGCAACCCGAGCTTTGTGAAGCTTTCAGCAAACTCAATCTGCAAGTTGTTCCTCAAGGTTTCCTCGCCAACCTTCAAGTCTCTCCTACTTTGGAAGATCAGATTCGCGAGGCTCAACTTCTTGATGCTATGGTGAAGAAGGTGAAGATTGGGATTGCCAAGAGTCAACCCAAGTACACGTGCTATCGCCTTGATGACAAGGATACTCTCTTCTTCGAGGACCGCATTGTTGTGCCTAAAGGTGACCTTCGTAAAGTCATTATGAACGAGGCTCACAATTCACTCCTCTCCATCCACCCTGGGAGTACAAAGATGTACCAGGACCTCAAGCAGGCATTTTGGTGGACTCGAATGAAGCATGAGATTGCTCAGTTCGTGAATGAATGTGATGTGTGCAGAAGAGTGAAGGCAGAACACCAACGACCAGCTGGTCTCCTCCAACCTCTTGCCATTCCAGAATGGAAGTTTGACCACATTGAGATGGACTTCGTGACAGGATTTCCAAAGTCCAAGCGTGGCAATGATGCTATATTCGTTGTCATTGACAAACTCACTAAAGTGGCTCATTTTCTGCCTATCAAAGAGTCTATCACTGCAGCTCAATTGGCGGAGCTGTATACCTCTCGGATTGTCTCTCTGCACGGCATTCCGCAGTTGATTTCTTCATATCGTGGCAGCATCTTTACCTCCAAGTTTTGGGATTCTTTTCAGAAGGCCATGGGCACCCACATCCGTTTCAGCACAGCTTTTCATCCTCAAACTAGCGGTCAAGTCGAGCGTGTCAATCAGATTCTGGAAGATATGCTCAGGGCTTGCTTTATCTCTTTCGGTATGAAGTGGGAAGATTGTCTTCCATATGCCGAGTTCTCCTACAACAACAACTTTCAAGCGAGTTCGGGAAAGGCCCCATTTGAAATTCTCTATGGCAGGAAGTGCCGTACTCCTCTTAACTGGTCAGAGACCGGTGAATGTCAACTTCTTGGAAATGACTTGATCACAGAGGCAGAAGAGATGTGTAAAGTCATTCGTGATAACCTGAAAGCAGCGCAATCGCGCGAGAAGAGCTACTATGATAGTAAGCATCGTGATTTGGCTTTCGAGATCGGAGACCATGTTTACCTCCGCGTCTCTCCAATGAAAGGTACTCATCGCTTCGGTATCAAAGGGAAGATTGCCCCTAGATACGTGGGTCCTTTCAAGATCGTTAGCAAGAGAGGCGATCTCGCCTGTCAACTCGAGCTTCCTTCAAACTTTGCAAATGTGCACGACGTGTTCCATGTCTCCCAGCTCCGCAAGTGCTTCAAGACCCCTGACCGCACCGTCAACTTTGAAGACATTGATCTGCAAGAAGACCTTTCTTATCGTGAGCACCCCATTGCTATTCTTGAAGAGACTGAGCGCAAGACTCGCAATAAGTCAATCAAATTCCTCAAAGTCAAGAGGTCACACCATTCCGACCGTTAAGCCACCTGGGAACGCGAGGATCACCTCCGTTCTGAGTACCCGGCGTTTTTCCAGTCCTAGATCTCGGGACGAGATCTGTCGTGGAATTGTCACAGCAGATGTCCTTAGTGCCAGGACTTAGTCGCGAGGCCAACGCAGCTATGTGGTAGCTTGAGAGGGGTTGAGGAGGATGAAAGACGCGATGTTTTACCCAGGTTCGGCCCCTCATGGTGGAGGTAAAAGCCTACATCCTGCTTCATTGATATTGATGATGATGATCACGGTCACAAGAGTGCTCTACTTGAGAGCTATTGTCTAAACCTAACTTGTCCAACTTGTGGAACTTGTGAATCTTGTCCCTCTTGGGGTGCCCTGCCCCTCCTTATATATGTTGAAGGGGCGGGTTACATGTGGAGTCCTATTAGGATTAGGACTAGTCTACCTTCTAATACAAACCAGATACAAGTCTGGGTATTAACTCCTTGTAAGGTAAATATTCCTCACGCCTTTCTTCTTAAACCAGCCCACCATTAACATAAACCGGCCTTCTGGGCCTTGTCATTCATCTGACCCATTCGCCGGGTCACCAGTGTGTCATAATGTTTCGGCGGGTTTCTTGTAAACCGCCAGGTCAGGGTGGGTCGCCAGTGAATCACCAAGTGTAAACCGGGTCTCAAGTAAACCGCCAAGTCAGCCGGGTTATACTTCCGGCCGGTTTACGCCGCGGGGTATATCCCCGACATTAGCCCCCAGTTTAATTTGGATTTATCCATGTTAAACTGATCCTGTAAAACAAGCACAAGAACAAACTTGACAGATTATGCTCCGGGTTATGAATTCTTGTAAACCGCCACCTGATCATCCTTAATTCCTTGTCATTTCCTTCTTCTAGAAAATCCTGGCCAATAAGCCAGCTTCATACTCAATTTGCTATCATTGGTTTCTCATAGAGAAATATTGTGAATAATAATCTACTTGAGTCGGCTTCCAAAGCGCCGACTTAAGAAATATTTGTCTTGAAATACTCATCTGATATTCATCCGGCTTGAAGATGTAGAACTTGCCGGTTTATGATTACCACCATTGTTGGGTTATAAAAACTGATAATTCCGGGTCATGGTTGTTGCCAACGCCGGTTCACAATGCCGGTTCATGATTATTGATGACGCCGGATTGCAGCCACAGGGTCATAATGATTGGTGACGTCGGGTCAATCTGGTTTGCTCAAACAGAGAATTTGAAAATATTTCTTCGATAATAATATAATACCTGTAGCCCCCAAGTCTTGAGCAGAACAAAGTGATGGCTTAAGACTTGCCTCAATATAAATACTACCAATTTTGAAGAAATCCATCTTGTTCATCCCAGTCACTAGTCAGAATTGAGTATTCCACATATGTAGCCCCCAAGTGCCGGGTTGTCATGCTTGCAGCAACCTGGGACTTGTAATTGCTTGATGCTCATAAAAACTTCAACCAGTGTAGCCCCCAAGGGCCGGGTCATTGTGCAATAATGAGCAGGGACTTTGTAAATATAATCTTGTAAACTTTGAACATCAATGTGTAGCCCCCAAGGGTCGGCTTAGTAAGATAATACTGAACCGGGACTTGATATATACTTCAATGAAAATAACATATTATAATGTAGCTTCCATCGCAGGGCTTGAACCCACGTCCACAAGGTTAAGAGCTTTGTGCTTTACCAACTGAGCAATGGATCCTTCAATATTATGGACGAAAATTTGTGTACCTTGAATTGTTGACAGGAGCAATTGGTAGCCCCCAAGGGTTGGCTCATTATAATATGATGAGTCGGGTCTTCAATAAGACTAGTAAAAATGACTTTGCATTAGCCCCCAAGTGTCATGGTGCATGCTTGCAGTGACATGAGACTTGCATGAAAATTTGTGTACCTTGAATTGTTGACAGGAGCAATTGGTAGCCCACAAGGGTCGGCTCATTATAATATGATGAGTCGGGTCTTCAATAAGACTAGTAAAAATGACTTTGCATTAGCCCCCAAGTGTCATGGTGCATGCTTGCAGCGACATGAGACTTTCATGTAATCTCAATTTGAATAATGTAGCCCCCAAGTGCCGGGTTGTAAGCCTGCAACGACTCGGGACTATTCCTTTCATTGTAGAATAAATCATATCCTTTGATAAAATAATATCCATTGCGCTAAAGCAACTTTGAAAACTTAACAATACCGGTTATTAATAACCATAAAAATCCAGCCATGTTGGCTATTGAAGATAATATAATCTGGTATGAAAACCTTATTCATTCAATATCATAATGAAAATTCAGCCAAGTTTGGCTATTTGAATAATATAACCCAATGATTTATAAGCGCATGATTCCAATGGTGCAATCCAAATATATATACTGGCGACTTATAGTCCAAAGCCAGTCCGGTTTAACAAACCTATTTCTGCATACAACGAGTTTAAAGTGTCCTGGCGGTTTACCGCCGGACGGGTCATAATGCCCAAGATATAACCCGGGTTTATAACCAAGGCTGCACTTAAGAATAATCAAATATGAAATATATCATACCTGTGACATTGAATCACATTGTTGGTTTTACCAACTTTTTGTAGTAAAGGTGATAACCCCAATCTTGAGTACTGATAACTTCTTCCATATTGTGCCGGTTTATGATAAAACCGTACCGGGTTGTGATAAACACCGGTTTAACCATATATAATACTGGCGACTCGTAGTCAAACCAGACCGGGCTGATAGTCTCCGGGTTATAATTTGATCGTGTACTGACAACTTGTAGTTGAAAGCCGAGCCGGGTTGATAAACACCGGTTTACTCCATAATAGGATGGTAACTTAAAACCAAACTGGGCAGATAGTCTCCGGATTAAGATTTGACCGTGTTCCGACAATTTGTAATTGACAGTTGAACCAGATTAACAATGTCGGTTTAAAATGCAACAAAAATAAAAGAAATATCTATCAAAGAAATTTTCAAGCAAAGGCAATGATAAAACCATTTTCAAAAAGAGGCTTATTGAGCCAATCAAATGGCATTACCATGGTCGGACACGACCAAGCCCCCGATAGGCGTAGCTATGGTTCAAGTCAGCCAGGTCCCCAAATGAAACAATGGCATTATGCCGATCAAGAGGCGTGGCAATGGTTCGGGTTCGACCAAGCCCCCAAGTGATTCTGTGGCCTTAGGCCGATCAAGAGGCGTGACTGGTTCAGACATGACCAAGTCCCCAAGTGATCTGGTGGCTTTCGCCTATCAAAAAGGTGTTGCATTGGTTCGGACATGACCAAAGCCCCCAAGTGATGCTGTGGCATTGAGCCAATCAAGAGGTGTGACTACGGTTCAGACATGACCAAGCCCCCAAGTGATCAATAATATGATAAGCCAATAAGGCATGATCCCCATGTTTGAACCGCGCATCATGGCAGCAGGTCCTGTTTGGCACCCTTTAACTTTTTGCAAAAGATAAAATCTTTCTTGAACCAGGATTTTGAACCGGATATTGGGAGCTTCAAAGCTTTGTGGGAGACATCTTTCCCTTGAACCGGATTTTAAACCGGAATCTTCATTTTCAGCCGGAAATTTTCTGACGGCCCTTAAACTCGAACTTGCGAGAAGTTAATTCCTTTTTGAACCGGACATTTTTAAACCGGACTTGAGAGCTTCAGAGATTTGCAAGAGATAGTTTCCTCTTAAACCGAATTTGAAACAGATACTAAGGGCTTCAGCGCTGTGTGGGAGACAGGATTCCCCTTAAACCGGACTTAAACCGGAAGCATCATTGTGAGCTGGAATATTTCTGACGGCCTTTAAATTTTCATCAATATAACAGTAGCCTCTGGGACCGAGTTATCTTTCTCTCCAATGTCCTGGGGTTCTTAAATTTGCTGAAACTGGCAAGATTTGCCGAGTCATGTCATCGTAGCCCCCGAGTCTGAAAGGTGACTCGAGGAGTTGGATTGAGACTCTCCATATTTGACCGTGATGTAAACCGGCATAACTTGTGTATCATTGGTGTTGATAGCACGATGTGAATCCACAGAAGGTTGAGGTGACTGCGGCGGGTTATAAACGATCCCGCATGAATCGTGTCAGCAACTCGGCCAATGGTTCCTTCCAACTGGTGATTTGAAGTTAACCAAAACTGCAGTGGCGGCGACTTGTGCGCCTGCCCGTTGAACCACCCAGTGCAGACGGCGGTTGATAGTATATGATAATTTGCCTCCATTTTGTTGAAACAAAAACTGGGCTACCCAAGCCATGACTTGTTCATAATCAATAAATAGCTCATGCAGACAGGTGCGGCCTGGTATGTTGATGTAGACCAGGCCGCGAGAGACGGATGACAAGGACGACCGCGCCATCAGAGGCAGCTCAGACAGATGAGTCGGCCGCGGCATTGTAAGCCGGTGCAGACGGGGGAAATCAGTCGTATGCTGATGTAGACCGGACTGCAGGGACGGCGGCCTGTGCACGCGTTATTGGGTAATTCGCACGATCCTGACGAGTTGATGCGGACTGGATCGCGATATAAACCGGCATGGGTTATCCAATAGCTCAGCGGTATAATAATCCTTTTTGTGATAGACAATTTGTCCTGCATTGGAAAATTTGCAAGCCAGAGTATTTGCTCTTTTTAAAGAAAGCAATATATAATATGAAAATATAGTGGATGGATTTCACTTGATATGTTAGCTAGAAAATATCCACCGTGGAGTTGATGATCACCGTGGTGAAGCTGAAATCAATCATGGACAAGTTGGCCATACGAGTAGACGGATGAACCGGCACGGCGTTGTAAACCTGTGCGGACGAGTAAGTTGTCCTCCGCGTTATAAACCGGTGCGGACGCATGAACCGCTGGCCAGGGCGGACGGGCGAGTCATCCGTGGTGTTGTAAGGTGATGCGGACGAGTGAGTCGGCCGGTGCGTTGATGTAAACCGGACCGTGATACGCGTGTCCGTGAATGGTATAAAAATTGTCCTGTGTAAAAATATTACAGGACAGAGTAATTGTTCTTTGAATAAAACAATACGTGCTGATAAAACAGGGATATCACCTGATATTTTTTGCCGAATGATCATGGATACTGGTGTGGATAATGCTGGACGTGCTCGAATCAAAAATAGCCGGACAGATGTACGTCTAATGTAGCACTAGCACCCACGTGGGTCTTCCTTTTCTTTTCCCCCTTCTTTAAATATCGATTGGCCCTTGAGATCCAAGTCAATGTGCTTGATGCACAACATACGTTCATTAGTAATTGATGCATGTGGATAGCAGTGCTACCACTGCTGCTGAATAATGGTTTTCTTGTAGTGTATCAGACTGATCATCAGAGTTGCTTGTCCGGGCACAGTAATTAAAAATAGATCCACTATCCAGTATCCCTTGGCCTATCCTGTGTTCACATGCTCAGCACCGTACTGGAAAAATAAAGCCAATGCACAATATCCCACAGCGCGAGCGTCTGCCAAGCAAACTGCCACAACCTTTTCACGTCTGTGCCTCCGCGCAGGCGACTTGGCGCGACGTTGGAGGCAGTACAGCAGCTCAAGAACTCGGCAGCGAGCGACTTGGCGCGACGTCAAAGGCAGTACATCGGCTCTTGGCAGCCACACGGCGGGGGCGGCTTACAGCAGGGCAAAGCTGGACCATGGTGTAGGTCACTTCGATGGCCGGGGCCGCAGGGCCGCTCACCACATGACTGCGGACTGGCTCGTGGCGCGACAGTGAAGGCATTACAGTAGCTCTTGGCGCGTCCGCGACCACCAGCGAAGACGGAGACCGGTGCAGCTACGGTGGCTTGGCACAACCTCAAGGCAGCTCACGGCGCGTGGCAAAGAACGGAGGCGATGACGGCTCGAAGATGGAAACGTCTTGGTACACCGTGGAGGAGCAAGGCTGAACAGGGCGAGGCGCTGGCTGAAAAGGTAAAGCACAAGGGCAGCGGCGGCTTGCGGCAACAACGAGGTGGTAGAGCCGTGCTCGAGGCGAAGCGGATGCAAGTCGGCTTGTGCGCGCGCGTGGACCATAGATAGAACCTTGAAGGAAGCGGGTTGCTTCCATGGAGACTGGCTAGTTGGAACAGCACATAGGCGGCTCGGTTTTGGACCGCAGTAGAAGAGGTGGCGGAGGCCACGGGCGGCTCGCGGCGATTGTGGTCTGACACGTAGCAGGCACACGGTGCAGGGGAGACGACCGGGTGGATCAGACGCGGATGCGGACGAGTCGCACGCCATCAGCAAGCTGGCGGGGAAGGCCTGGCGGCTCAGGGCAGTGGAGATGAGCGCCTCGAAACGAGGTCGTCGGCGCAGGAGGAATCTGGATTGTGGCCGGCTCCGTTTCCGGGTCGTGGCCTTTTTTTCAACAACCGATCGAGGTTGACCGCGGAGATCCGATGGTTGGCCCGGTTGTACACGGGTAAACTTGGACTATCGCTGATTTCCTCGTCACGTCTGGCCTTCTCGGGACTTGACAGATCTGGCCGTAACCTTGGAACAATTTCAACGCATATGCACAGTGGATCAACTCCTTGTCGACCTTGGTCTTGGCATATAAACGGTTTCGACGAATTGCTTTGTTACGTCCGGCGGCGCGGACGATGGAACCCTAACTTCTTGATCTCAAATTCTGATCTAATCTTGTACATGCTAGCTCCAGGTTAATCACAATCTTTGATCACAAAATGATGAATTTGTAGGCTCCTGTTGCCGGCTCTCCTCGTGTGATCTTTCCGCATCTTCTTGAGCCATTCTTTTTCTTCATCGGGTTTAATTGCGAGCTCCTCGATCCTAGGAGAGATCCCTCCAAGAATTCAACATCACCGTGCGCAGGCCCCACAGTGGGCGCCAACTGTCGTGGAATTGTCACAGCAGATGTCCTTAGTGTCAGGACTTAGTCGCGAGGCCAACGCAGCTATGTGGTAGCTTGAGAGGGGTTGAGAAGGACGAGAGACGCGATGTTTTACCCAGGTTCAGCCCCTCACGGTGGAGGTAAAAGCCTACATCCTGCTTCATTGATATTGATGATGATGATCACGGTTACAAGAGTGCTCTATCTTGAGAGCTATTGTCTAAACCTAACTTGTCCAACTTGTGGAACTTGTGAATCTTGTCCCTCTTGGGGTGCCCTGCCCCTCCTTATATATGTTGAAGGGGCGAGTTACATGTGGAGTCCTATTAGGATTAGGACTAGTCTACCTTCTAATACAAACCGGATACAAGTCCGGGTATTAACTCCTTGTAAGGTAAATATTCCTCACGCCTTTCTTCTTAAACCGGCCCACCATTAACATAAACCGGCCTTCTGGGCCTTGTCATTCATCTAACCCGTCTGCCGGGTCACCAGTGTGTCATAATGTTCTGGAGGGTTTCTTGTAAACCGCCAGGTCAGGGTGGGTTGCCAGTGAATCACCAAGTGTAAACCGGGTCTCAAGTAAACCGCCAAGTCAGCCGGGTTATACTTCCGGCCGGTTTACGCCGCGGGGTATATCCCCGACAAGATCCTTTCGTAGTGGTGGAGTGTTGTAACACCCCGGATGTAATTTACCTTATCTGTATCCCAACTCTTGCCGTTTCCGGCCTAAGTTATTTTATTTTCCTCGGGTTCGGGTTTTGTCTCCGTGTGTTGTTGCCTTGTCATGAATCTCATATCATGTCATCATGTGCATTGCGTTTGCATATGTGTTCGTCTCACACATCCGTGCATTTTCCCCGTTGTCCGTTTTGCATTCCGGCGCTCCTATCTCCTCCGGTGGTCCTTTCTACCTCTTTTCGTGTGTGGGGGTTAAACATTTCCGGATTGGACCGAGACTTTCCATGCGGCCTTGGTTTACTACCGGTAGACCGCCTGTCAAGTTTCGTGCCATTTGGACTTCGTTTGATACTCCAACGGTTAACCGAGGGACCGAGAAGGCCTCGTTTGTGTTGCAGCCCAACACCCTTCCAATTTGGCCCAAAACCCACCTAAACCCTATCCATCATCTAGAGCGTTCGATCACGATCGCGTGGCCGCAAACCATGCTCAATTTGGAGCCTCCTAGCTCCTCCTACCTATAAAAAGGTCTCTCCCTCAAAATTCCTGGATCCCCTCCTTCCAAAACCCTAAAAATCGCTCTGCCGTCACCGGACACGTCCGGCCCGCCGCCGGACGAATCCCGCCGCCACGCCCGCGCCAATCAGCGCGCACCACGTGGCAGGCACTGCCACCCCACGCCCGCGGCCCGCCGAGCCCGCTCGGGGCCCCTGCGGCCCAGATCCGCGCGCCACCGCCCGCCTTCATCCTCCCTTCACCCGGCGATGACTCCGCCCGCGCGCCGCCGCCCGCTACCCTCATCGCCATTCGCCGCCACTAACCTCGCCTCGACGTCGGCCACCTCCTCCGCTTCGCCTCTCGCCGCCCTTGCCGCTGGTGATCGCCGCCCGTCGCCGCCCGCCGTCCCGTCGTCCTCCGCCGCCTCTGCCACGTCTACCTCACCGGCGGGCCGCCTCCTTCTCCGCCCGATCTTCACCGCCATCGACCACAACTCCGGCCGACGAACTTGGGAAGCCGCGCTGCTACAGTGTCGATTTCAGATCCAGATCTAAAAACCCTAGGGTTGACTTTCCCCTCTACCCTTATATTTTTGCAATCTTCATCATGTTGTATCCCTGCATCCGTAACTCCGATTTGTGCGTATAGCATATCAAAATGTTCGCCTCGACGAGTACATCATTTCATCTCATTGCATCATTTTCATTTGAGCTCATCTTGCTGCCCGAAATGCTGTTGGAAGAGGGCTATGTGAGGAATTTGTCAGATCTGTTTCATCAAATAGCTATTTGTCATTTTTGCCATGTTTAATGTGTGCATGATATGATCTTGAGCTCTACATGTGTTTTATTATATGCCATGCCATCTTTACAGAGGTGCATGCCATTTATTTTTGTGATATGTGTGGTGACTAGCACAAGCTTGCAAAGTAGCGTAATCGGTAATGCTGATTTCAGGGACTTAGAATTTCACGAAGTCCTTGTCCTGATTTTGTCGTTATGCCATATGTTCATGTTGTTTCCTAGTGATCCGTGCCTCTTTTGAGGATGATTAGTAAGGATGTTTTGTTAACATTATGGTGATCTATCCATCCGTGTCTTTGTTTGAATTTATGGAGCACCCTAGCTTGAGTCAATCGATCTCTACTTTTGCTATTAAATAATCCTGGCAGATTGTTGACATGTTTAGCGATTTTACCGAGGATGTTGCTATTGATCCGTGCATGCTATGATGTTGTTCTTGCCATGTCTAGCTTCTATGTTATGTATTATTGACGGGTGTATGCTTAGTTTGTCATGCCATGCTCTGTAGTGAGTGCATCGAGCTCGTAAACATGCCTACTCGTTAACTGATTTGCATGCTCTAGTTTTTCACCAAGTCAGAAATCTGTTTATGTTTTTGCTATGTTCATATGCTTGAAATTGTATTTTCTGATACCGTTTGGCTAAAGGTCACTAAGGAACTTTTGTGAAGTGCTTTGAGTAGCTTCATAACATGCCTTGCTTTGCCATGTTAAGTTCCTGTAGCATGTAGTTTTCATGCTCTAAAGTGTGCTTCCTGATGATAAATTCCAGACTTGTGTTAATTTCACTAAGTCTAAAACCTGTTATCATTTGCACTTTTGCCATGCTTGTCTGAACCTGTTAATGGATGAATTAGCCGTTGCTCAGTGTTCATCTTTTGTCAAGCATCATGAATGGATCCATGCCATGTATTTTGTTGTCATGTTTAAGTGCCGTAGCATATTTATCTTGATGCATTTAGTTGGTCACTTGCTGATTATCGCACACCGGTGCCATATTTGTTTTGCTTGCCATTTCCAAACCCTGCCTCCGATTCCGATGATCTTTATATCGATTTCAACCGAAATCACCTCACCTTTCCAGTGGCACTCTTGGGTTTCCAACTTGAGGCCAAGTTCTATCATTCCTTGTCAAATATTGCATATGCATCGCATACCGCATCCTGCATATCATACCATGTTTGCATCATGTTGTTTGAGCATTGCACGTGGTTGATTGTGTTCCGTTTGCTTGTTGTTCTTGTTTGGGTAGAGCCGGGAGACGAGTTCATGAACGAGGAGCCCGTTGAGTTCGCTGACGAGGATCAAGTCAACTCTGACAACTTTAGAGGCAAGATGATCATACCCTCGAAATCACTTCTATCTTTGCTTGCTAGATGCTCGCTCTTTTGCTATGCCTATGCTTCGATGCCTACCACTTTCTTATCATGCCTCCCAAATTGCCATGTCAAACCTCTAACCCACCATGTCCTAGCAAACCGTTGATTGGCTATGTTACCACTTTGCGCAGCCCCTCTTATAGCGTTCTAGTTGCAGGTGAAGATTGGAGATCGTTCCTTGTTGGAACTTTGTTTATTGTTGGGATATCACCTTATTATCTTGTTATCTTAATGCACCTATATACTTGGTAAAGGGTGGAAGGCTCGGCCTTTTGCCTAGTGTTTTGTTCCACTCTTGCCGCCCTAGTTTCTGTCATATCGGTGTTATGTTCCCGGATTTTGCGTTCCTTACGCGGTTGGGTTATAATGGGAACCCCTTGATAGTTCGCCTTGAATAAAACTCCTCCAGCAATTCCCAACCTTGGTTTTACCATTTGCCACCTAGCATCTTTTTCCCTTGGGTTTCCGGAGCCCAAGGGTCATCTTTATTTAAACCCCCTGGGCCAGTGCTCCTCTGAGTGTTGGTCCGACTGAGCTGCCTGCAGGGCCACCTCAGGGAGACTTGAGGGTTGGTTTTACTCGTAGCTAGTCTCATCTGAGTGTGCCCTAAGAACGAGATATGTGCAGCTCCTATCGGGATTTGTCGGCACATTCGGGCGGTGTTGCTGGACTTGTTTTACCATTGTCGAGGATGTCTTGTAACCAGGATTCCGAGCCTGATCGGGTCTTCCCGCTAGAAGGATTATCTTTCGTTGACCGTGAGAGCTTGTGATGGGCTAAGTTGGGACTCCCCTGCAGGGATTTGAACTTTCCAAAGCCGTGCCCGCGGTTATGGGCAAATGGGAATTTGTTAATGTTCGGATGTAAATAACATGAAACTTAACTTAATTAAAATGAATCAACCGCGTGTGTAACCGTGATGGTCTCTTCTCGGCGGAGTCCGGGAAGTGAACACGGTGTTGGAGTAATGCTTGACGTAGGTTGTTCTAGGATCACTTCTTGATCATAGTTCTTCGTCCGTGCTTTGCCTTCTCTTCTCGCTCTCTTTTGCGAATAGGTTAGCCACCATATATGCTAGTCGCTTGGTGCAGCTCCACATCATACCTTGTCTTACCTAAAAGCTTAAATAGTCTTGATTGCGAGGGTGCGAGATTGCTGAGTCCCCATGACTCACAGTTTACTTCCAAACCAGATGTAGGGACCGATGATACCATTCTAGACAATGCGGTTGAGCTCAAGTGGGAGTTCGATGAAGACTCTCGCCGTTACTATGTGTCTTTCCCAGAAGCTCAGTAGCGGTGCCTAGTTGGGGCGATCGCGGACCGTGTCGCATGTGGGGTTGATCTTTATTTTGGTTCCGTAGTCGGACCATGACTGTATTGGGTGATGTAATGTTATTTATGTATTTGTGTGACGTGGCGAGTGTAAGCCAACTATGTACCTTTTCCCCTTTTATCTATTTACATGGGTTGTTGTGAAGATTACCTTACTTGCGACATTGCTTTCAATGCGGTTATGCCTCTAAGTCGTGCTTCGACACGTAGGAGATATAGCCGCATCGAGGGCGTTACAGTGGAGGCAGGGAAGAATAGGTAGTTGTTTTTGTTTCCCACACAGAGGGGATTACGACCGTACGAGGGTTTACTGGTTCATCTTCCATTGCCGAAGAATAACAGCAAGTGTGGGTGAGTAGAGGGATGGCTAGGCCAGCGATGGAAGTACGGTGGGGCGGTGAGGCCTGCGCGGCAGGACAACCGGCCGCGGGGATGAGGGAGCAGGCAGTCCCGTCGACGCTTGTTTGAGCGGCTGGAGCAGGAAGAGCAGAGATTCAAGAAGCACGACGGCCGTTGGATGGACATCCAATAGTTTACAGGCCATATGTGGAAAGCCTCAAATCTGTGGAAAACAGCATACAACCCATCTGCCATTATTTCAAATAATTTTATAGCCCATTTGCTAATTCTTACAGGTTTTTTTGGAGCCCATATTATTTTTGTTAGCATTACAACCCATATTGTGGCCACGGTTAAAAATTATACGAAATTTTGCATATGTCGGTGCGGTCTGAACTGTTTTTAATCCCGAAATTTCGAGTCACATTCAGACTGATTTTAAAAATAAATGTATATCAATATAAAATCCAATAAATTGTCCACGCATAAAAATCAATGCAATTTAAAATCTTGAAATGAAAAAAAAGATATTTGAAACTAATTGCCGGTTTGATGTGTTTTAAAAATGTACAACCCATTTCTCATTACTGATAGGCCATTTTCTCGGCCAGCCGAATGAAGCTCTCCTCGTCTTGAAAGATTTGCAGCCCAACAGGCCTGATAAAGCGACTTACTTGACAAATCACAAAAAAATGGGCTAGCCATTTTCAGAAAGAAAAAAAAACTACTGGGCTGGTGTGTGGTAAACATAAAAGAAAAGGCTGTCTAGACAGGCCAGAGTGTCCCGCACAGCCCAGTTGACACCCTGCTTCCGTCTCCAAAACAAATTAGATAAATGCCACTCCAATTATGGCGATTCATAAAAATGCCACTGCAATTTCCAAACTTTGAAAAATGCCACTGCAATTTTTGCAAACTTTGAAAAACGCCACTTCACTTTGCAAACTTTGAAAAACGCCACTCCAGACTTCGAAAAATGCCACTAGAAATGGAATGAAATGGCATTTTTCCATGTTTGGAAATTGCAGTGGCATTTCTCGGAGACACCAGATTTGGAGTGGCATTTATCAAATTAACCCAAAACAAAAATAAATGGGCGAGCTGCTGGGTCCCTGGTGTCAGTCGCTCATTGTGCAATTCTCTCGTTTATTGACTACGTTGACAATGGCATGGGACCCAGATGTCAGAAATCCACCAGGAGGAGCCATTTTTTTATTGGCTTGAAATAAGGAGACACTTGCTTGCATACTGCCATGACCTTGGCGGGTCCCTGCTGTCATCCTCTCCATGTACAATCATCTCCTGATTGTGTACGCGTCAACTTGGTAGGCCCACAAGTCAGCCTCTAAACCCGTGGAGGACAAATACAACCCATTTAAAAAATAACATCCCATTCCATACCTTCAAACGGAAAGTTCAACATTCAGAGCAAAGTAACAGGTCTGGTCCACATATAGAGTACTGAACTTCCACGTTGACAACCATCATAGCCAAGTTAACTATCTACTCCCACTAATACTCTAGTAGAGTAAAAGTACTAACTTACTGTTAGCTAACTAGACGATGCCGGCCACCATCTGTGGTACACGCTAAACGCCGACACCGGCGTCGTGCGCCTCACCTCAGACTTGCAGGAGGTGCGATAGGGCGCATTGCTCGCATGCGTTGGCCCTTTCCATGCCGGCGTGGTCCACCAAAGCTTCGGCTTCCAAGAGGGAAACCCACTTGACGAGCTAGTAGTAAAAATCGGCGTCGTGAACACGTGCGTACCCGACAGCCTCCAGGGCTATTTGTCGGGCTCCACATAGTCGGCCCAGTTGCGGGCGCTCTGCTCACGACTCAGAGCGTCGGTGCGCTGCTGCTCCATGTCCCGCTGGCGGCGCAAATCGGCGATACGCTGCTCCTCCGCCAAGCGGTCGCACTCCAACAACTCCTACCGCAGACGGGCGGGGGCATGGCGGACATGGCGAGCGACGTCGGGCCGGTGGGGGCTTATGAGGATATGGCGAGTTGGGTCACGGTGGCACCGGAGAAGGCCGGGAAACAGTACTTATAGGCGGAAGGTAGCGCGACGGTCATCGGAATTCAATTCATAATGGCTTAGCGCGCCAGCTTGCCGTGGAAAACTTGAGAAACTGAAATTATGACTGTGCCGTCATGTCCCGTCTGGGTCGCACGCCGGCATGGCGGTCAAATGAGTGCACTCAAATCATCTCCCTCCTTGTCAATAATGATTCCACGGATTTAAAAAGCCTGTAACAATTAAAGCGTATCTTTTTTCGCATCAGTTAGCTGCCTTAATTACGGCCGACTGCATGCAGGCACTCAGAATCGCTCGCAGGCAATACACGAAGCAGCATGCAACGAGTCGCAGCCGAGGGCACGCATGCAGCCACTTAAATCGCTGGAATTAATTAGGCTTAAACTTCTGCATGTCGTTAATTATTGCCATGCCTTGGTCTTGCTGCTTTGCTCACATGACTAATAAACCCGGACGGAGGGAGTACCTTGGTTGGTGAGAGGTTTGAATTAAGCCCTGCAAACCGGAAAAGGAGGTACTAGTACGTGCGTGATCCACTATTTATTCGTGTAGGATCGAGTAGGTTGTTTCTTGAATTGAGCCCTGCAAACTCGAAAGGAGGTAGTACGTGCGTGATCCGCTATTTATCCGTGTAGGATCGATAGTGTAGCTTGTTAGTTTCTTCAGAGGTAGGCATTTTTATCCGTGTAGGATCGATAGTATAGCTTGTCAGTTTCTTCAGAGGTAGGCATTTTTATTCAAAAAACTGCCACTTCGCATCTTGCGTCGCAAAAAAACTGCCAGGAGCGCATTTGTAGGCTAGCTAGTGATCGATCAGTAACTTGTAAACACTGAGCGAACAGAAATAAGTAACTATTAATGCATCTCAATGATTCACAGATCATATACAAATATGTAGCTCCAAAAGCAAAGATCAGCCACTTCGGATCTTGCGTCGCAACTAAAACTAACTAGTACAATTCCCATACATAAGATCAACATGTTAATGCATCTCAATGATTCACAGATCATATACAAATATGTAGCTCCAAAAGCAAAGATCTAGAAAAAACATCTGTTCTTCCTAGTAACATGGATGCTTCTCTTGGCCAACATTCAGTACAGACTGAAAGACAAATTTGTTTGTGAAGTCTACAATTCCTCTTGCAAACGTAAGTGGTTTCACCAACAGCTGGAACCATGAGAATGAACCACATATGATGGAGGAACATCCACTGCAATATGATTTGGTCTTCTCTCGATCACACCGGAGACTATTTTCGGAATACAAACTTTAACTTAGGCAAAATGATGCCCATTGTATAATCAGACCAAAGCAATAAAGCACCTAGTTTTGGCCAATAAATAGTACATTACTACTTTTCTGCAGCCCATGAAGTGACTATCCAATCTTTCTGTGTCTATTTTCAAATGGCACTGCATGCAGTGACTATACTATTCTCTTGTGCAGTTCAACCAAAATTGCGGACACTTTGTTTGTTTGCCAAATAGCAACAGGCAGACATCTCTGTCTGCACAAATATCAAGCAGCTAGTAAACATATACCACACCTTGTATTTTCGGTTTAAACATGTCTCTTCCGCTTAGCATCTGTCATGTTCTGCACTGGACAATCTGATACAGTTATGTTTTGCCCTGGGCAATTTCATACTGAATTGATTTGCTGGTTCAGAGCAGAAATATAGCGCCTATTCTTCATCAGACCAAGGATATCCATGTTCGCAGTGATGGAAGAGGTGAAATCGATACAACCGAAATTGAGCATCCAATCATTGAATCATGTCCTGCACCTCCAATGTAGGTCCACCCTGCCAATAAATTCACATGCAAACCACTAGTATTACTATCTAATGACAGTACAAAAAGAGTAGCAAGATAGTAGCAAACCATGTACCTTCATAATGAACAACTCATAGTGCCACCAATTGGATATAAAGGTTTTGAAAAAACATGCTCCTAATGTTGAACTAGTTGGACTTTTTGCGCAGTTCCACTAAAATCGAGCATCCCTGTTTGCATAGATATTGAAAGTGTGATTACTCTAAAAGTGGCACTAGTTGAAGCATAGACTCAGAAATATAAGCATTCCAATTTCTTAATGGGAAAAGGTAGCAAGACTGTTTCTAACCACCTGTTTGAAGGAATAAATAAAGCAACAGCGGCTGATGTCAGGAAGGCATACATAGTTTTTTCTGAAAAACTGAGCCATTCCTGACCTTTCCACTTCTTTTAAGCAAATTTTGTGCAGTTCTACTAAAATAAAATGCCATCACCGCCTTGACAATTCAGTGACATTGTACAAAAGGAAATGACTTAACATTACATCATGATGTCAGGTATGTAGTCGACAGGCATTAGAGACAAACATACAGACCTCCTCCGATAACATAATGAACATTAATTTTAACAAAGGTGTGACTAGCTTTACCGGGATAATTTGAGTGAACTCTACACCCTTTGTTCCTTAATATAAGACGTTTTCGCGGTTCAATTTAAAGTACCCAAACATCTAGTATTTAGAAAAACAGGTAGTAGTTTTCTTGATCACATATCTGGGAAAGCTTGCCACACTTTATTTATGTCCATACGCTAATGCAACACCATTCGAATACTACAAATATACACTAATCCAGTGGCTAGTGCAACAGTAGAGTAGTTAGTTTATTACAGGGTACAATACAATGGTTTTACTGAACATATTTCAATAAACTCTAGCACTGGAAGGTTTCTATAAGAACTAACAGTACAAAATGTAAAGGTAACAAGTTTCAGCATTGGTATACTAGTTGTGCATGAGCATTAAACCAAATACAAAAGTCTGGAGGTAACTAGCATTATTAACTAATGACAGTATAAAAAATTGCAAACCATGTACCTCCAAGGTAAATATCATTTCAAACTCGGGGGGACCTTAAAAATTTCTATCCCAATCTTGATAATCGATCAAACGTAAAAACTTGAGCGAACAAATCAAGAGAACAGCCGGAGGAGGAGGGGCCCACTCTTGACCTTTCCTCTTGTCTTCATAATTGTCTGTGCAGTTTAACAAAAATAAAATGACATCAGCGCCTTGGCATTTTGGTGACACTGTACAAAAAAATTAACTTATCTCATGAAAGTGAGGTATGTAATCTATAAACATTAATAGTGTAAAAATCTGAAGGTAGTAACAAGTTTCATCGTTGGTATACTGGCTGTGCAACAGCATTAGAATGCCTTAGCTAAAAAATCTTTAATACATCCACAATCAACAGCTAACCCTGAAATAATCCAGTGACATTAAATGGCATTGCTTAAATTTATCGGTGGCATTAGACTGAGAGCGGCATTAGTTAAATGCGGCATCACTTTAGCAGTAGCATTGCTTGACTTGACTGCTGGCGTTATACTAACAGCAAAACAAAGTGGCAATAAGAGCATGGGAGGCCCATTCCGACAGTGGGCGCACCAGTACGATGTACCTCCACGGACGCAGAGTGGTGTGGGAGGTATGGTTGCCCAGAGTAACAAATATCCAGGCAGCATATGTGGATTACGTCCCATTTTTTTCTCTTTATCCACCTTTCTCCTATGCGAGGACAACAAACCGATCGACCTGGTCATTCTCTATTGCGTTGTCATGCCTTTCTACCCTTCTTCAACCAAGAGACACGAAACTCGTTCTTTAGCTACTGATTTTCCCCTTTTCAACCTAGATGCTGGTTCGATGTCTACTCTCTTGGACAGTACAGTCTCCCTTCCTTTCCTTATTCAACCCAGACATGGATTATTCTGCATGAAGTAGGGTTTCCTTTAATAGTGCAAATTATGGTTTTCGTCTGTGTGGCTAGCAGAGTAGAGGATAGCAAATTGGGAAGATGGTGGAGGGGAAAAAGATCCACATGCAACGACGTGGCAGATGGGGCAATAGAACAAGGTTATGGTTCGAAAAGAGGTAGCATACCTGAGGGTCGGCGGGAAGTGGCTTCGCTCGTGGTCGTGGTCCTCCGTACACACTACAACAGCGAGCTTGGGGACGGAGGCCATCCCACGCGGGCGCTAGGTCTGAGAGGACGGCCTTGTCGTCAGTGCGTGACCTCGCTCGCCGACGACGAGTGCGTCAACGCTGCACGTCCTTTTCTTCCCCGGCGGATCTGTGACCACCGGTGAGGAGGGAGAGAGGGGCCGTATTTTTTAGATCTGGAGAGAGGGTGGTAGTGTCAGAAGCAAGTGGGCAGCCCTTAGCAAGAAAGCGCTCAAGCTCCAGCCTATATATCTTTTTTATACTACTAGTACTGGAGGTGGAGTACTGGTAGAGTAGTTTATATTTTCTCTTTGTACAGTACCAGTTAGTCATGCTTCAAAACTGATCGGCACGCCATTAAAAAAATAAAGGTCGATAACTAATGCGGCACCTCGAGCAACGCGGCCAGATCGCATTTTGCACGAGAAATTACACACCATGTTTCGTTGACATGTGGTCCCGTTCCAACATATAAGTGAGACGACGACGAGTAGTAGGAATATTTCCGAACAGACGTGTAGGCCGGGGCGCCTCTTAGTGAACCGTGGCAAACTGGCAACCGTCCACCGACTCTTCGCGTTTCCCTCTCGATTTGGAATTGCTGTCGCACACTCTTCCTCTCCCTCCTCCATTTTCCTTTAGCCCTTCACCCTTTCTTCTGCCATTGTTCGATCGTCTTCTCCATGGAGGGAACATGCCGGAAACGACCCCGCTATTCTTGCCCCGATCTGAAAGATGACGTTGTGGAGGAACTCATTGATTGGTGCGACGTCATCACCTCAGCTAGCATGGCAGGTTCATTCAAGCCCATTCTCGACTCAACTAATAACATCATTACAAAGAACCCAAGAGTCAAGCAGCGGTTTGATCTTCCGTATCTTCTTCGCCGTGACCCTGATGACTGGTGCCGGCACGACGGAGGCCTCGCCCCGTGCAAGTTGATGCCGCTTGATAATGATACGTATGATGTTAAGATGCCATCGCTTGAGGGCAAGGCTTTGGCGGGCGCAAATGAAGATTGGTTTGTTTACATTGGGTCCAACTGCGAGTGGGAACTTGTGAATGTGTACACTCGTGACCGGGTTCCACTTCCAAAAATCTCAGCAGACTGCCTAGAGGTTGAGGACACCAGTATTGTACGCACGTTCAAATACGATCATGGTGACTGTCTTCTACGGAAGATAGCAATTTGTCGAGTTCCCAACCGCTCTTGGAATTACAACAACTATCAAGTTCTTGCTATCTTCGATAAGGTTGTTGCCGTCCTTGGTGGTTTGAATCAATGGATATTGCTCAAAAATCAGTTTCTGTACACGGATGAGTGTTGTGATGCAATTCAATACGAGGGCCTTGTGTTTGCTGCCACCACTCGTGGCACTGTTTTTACATGGGATCCTCGTAGTTTCGGTACGTTTGTCTTCCACCGTAATTATAATTGTTTCATCCACATGCATGCGGGTTAGCAAGTTTCCCTTTACTAATTAACCTTCTTCTTGTGTGTATACAGCCCACTGATGATCTTACTGCTAAGGAAGCAGGTGTAGTCTCCCATGGTCGCACTCTCCGGACCTATTCCAACACCCGTTCCATGGTATTCGGGATGGATACTAGTGTGCTAGCACCAACTCCTTCTCCCTGGTACATAATTGATAGTCTTGGAGAAAACTCGCTCTTCCTTGGACAAAACTATCCGATGATGGTGAAAGGCGATCCAACTGATGTTGACACAACGTTACTAGTGCCATTTATGAGAAGCAACTGTGTCTATACCTCGGACATTTGGGTGGTTCCCTACCCTGGTACTGATATAGTAGGCCGCTTCAGCCTGGATGATCAGTCCTGCGTTGGTTTCCAGATCGACAATCGATGGCCCGTCCCAGAGAATCACTTGTGGTTCAAAGCAAGTGTTTCCAACACCGAGGAATGGTTGAGTTGAAGTTCAGTTCATTGCTTGTTATTTGTTGTGTGGTGAAAACTTTAGTATTTATAATGTATCCTCGTTGTCGATGTGGGTTGATGACCTGTTGTATGTAATAAAATGATATGCCTGTGATAAACTTGCTAAATTTATGAATGGCTTTCGAGTCGCTTCTCTGAGTGAGTGGTGCGACGAGGCAAATTTTTTTTCTGAATACATAATTGTACGTGCATTGCAACAGGTTATCGGATGAGGCCAATCAACAATAGTACTCCCTTCGTCCGGGTTTATTAGGCCTAAAGACAACTTCTCTTAGACCAAGACACATAGTAATTTGCTCACATTAATTCTTCCATTCCACTCCCAATGCACTCTCTCACATGCATGCAGCCAATGAAAAAGCACACATGAAGTGTATTAACTTTTCAGCCATGGCACCAACAACAATAGCTTTCAATACAACCAATAAAATGGTTGCATGCATGCACCTTTCCAACGCAGGGCCTTATAAAAGGGGACATGCTTGTGATGCTGAGAGGACTAATAAACCCGGACGGAGGGAGTAGTACACTATTTGTACTAGCTTCACATGCTTCACGCGTCGGGCGGGTGTTTTTACTGTAGCCATATGTTAATGTGTTCGCTGTACGTAACCAGCACCTCGAATCCTCGATACTAATACTATATAGTAGGAGTAAGTAGTAGGAGTAGTAGGGTGGCATGGGCCAGAACAAGCATTCACGTCCAGGAATACGGCACACGCCACCACCACGACATCCATCTGACACCATATTATTTCTCGGAGTCCGTGCTAGAGCAATCTCTTCAACCTCGTTGTTTCTCTAACTTCAGCCATCGCGCGGCGGTCGAGGTGGGGGTTTGCCGATAGTCGGTTTCCTTAACCGCGGTCCCACTTGTAAGGCCAACTCCAACGCACGACCCCAAACGGACCTCTGTTTTGCACGAACTCCAACGGTAATTTTGACTAGAAAAGCAAGACCAAAGAAAACAAGAACCACAAGAATACATTTTAGTACTCCTGTAAGTTGGATTAGTGCCTTCTTGATGCATTCATTGTTGATCTGCGGAGGCTCGATCTTGTGTGCTTCTTTCTTCTTCGAGTGTAAAGAAGTAGACGTTGCTTCCTCGCATCTATTCTCATGTCTATCCTCTATTCTAGTAGGAGTATCAACAAGCGCACTAATCTCATCTCTAGCCTCTGTGCTAGCTAAAAGTGATAGAACATTTACTAAATTGCGCTCTATCAATATATGGATGTACTCTTCTTCCCAATAAAAAACTTGCATCCATTCTACTCCCTCCGTCGCACAATACATGCCTTCTATTTGTCAAAATATATATGTATCTAGACATGTTTTAGTATATAGGTACATCCATTTTTGGACAAATGGAAGTCAAGTATTTTGGAACGGAGGGAGTACACAATAAAATTTTTAAGTTAGCACAACTAGTCTAATCCGAGAGCACAACCGAAGATTTGGTCGGGTTCTTCCTCCTTTTGCCGACACGTGGAACATCCAGCATCCAGGTCGTGTCATGAAAGAAAATAGAGTGGTAGTTGAAGCCACGAGATGTGCATCTTGGGTTAAACTGTAAACAGAATCTTACTACTCTTGAGTAACTCCAAAAGCGGCCACCGAAGATCTTTATTGGATTTGTTTTTCATCACCAGCACGTCAAGGTGAAAGATGTGCAGGTTCAGTGGGTCCTCTTGCGTTTTCACTGACATGTGGGGCCGCATGTGAGCAAACAGACAATGGGCTCCGCGCGTCCGCTGGCTGGCTGAGAAGAGAGATAGAGGAGGGCTGAGCACGGACTACGGGAAATTTGTTCTACGTACCTCGATATAGGCTCGATATAGTGGGGTGGCATGGGCCATAACTAGCATTCACGTCTAGCAGTACAGCACATGCCACCCACATGAGTCCCATCCGACACCAATTTTCTTGGAGTCCATGCTACGGCCATCTCTTCTCCCTCTTGTTTTCTCAGCCATCACGCGGTGGGCGGGGTGGGGGTTTTCCGATAGTCGGTTTGCTCAACTGCGGTCCCACTTGTAAGTGAAAATGCAACACCGCATGCATTCCCGCTTGAGCGGCGTGCCGGACCAATCGTGTGGGGGTGCGACGCGAACACGGCAGGCTTTTCCTTTTGAACTCTTAACTTGTAAAATTTGGTTCTGCTCCATGGCGTGACCGATAGATAGAAAATAATGATTTTGCCTAGAGTAATGAGAAGTTTGGTTCTGGCGTCGTTCATGCATGGAGTACGTATGAAAATTATGAAGTTGATGCGAAAGGTAAGATAATTACTGTAGTATCATATACTATTACATGGATTTGGCAGAAATATAAAAAGACATACGGATCCATCAACGACATCCTCACGCCCTAGTGCGCCGGGTCACCAACCGACGTGTGAGGAGCAGCGGCGTTGGCGGCGAGCTCAACGTGCTTCTGAACAGTGCCGTCCAAGGTTGCCCTGCAATCCAAGAAGGCCAGCGTCCTATCGTCCTCCTCTTGCATGTAGTAGTCCCTGTGGACGATTTGCGCGTAGATGTGGGTGATTATGTCGATGGTGTCTTGCTGCGAAAGGCGCTGCATGGCGAGCGCGACCTCGAGGTGGACATTCTCTGGCGTGACAGCGGGCAGTCGCAGGGCCACCAGTGCGTCGAAGAGGTTGTCACCATAGTGGCCGTTGAGGGTGGCCGACATCACAGAGACTGAGCGCATCGGCTGGAGGCTTGTGTCAAAGTCGTCCGCAAGCTTCTTGACGATGGTGAACTTGTCGAGGAAACCGACGAGGACCTTGTCGAACAAGGAGACGAAGCTGTCGTCCAAGCGGCCCCTCGCCCTGGCGGCCTCAAGCAATACTACCTGGAGACGTTCCTCGGTGCCGGGCCGCAGGCCGGCGTCGTGCACCATCTGGCACAGCTGGCTGATGCTCGCGCTCATCGCCTCCATGGCTCTAGCTTAGCTTCTAGTCAACTGAGCTTGCGATTCGAGTGATCACTCTTGCCCTTGGTTAGCGTGCGTAGGTGCGTAGGATTTCGTACTACTCCTCGGCCCTCTACTGAACCTGCCTTTGGCTGTATGATAGGTGGGCCAGCCACCCCCTGGGCCCACGTGTCATTCACCCAAAGGCAGTTGCCGTAAGTCAATGAAGCTGCATCCCCCTCTATGCCGGTGCAGTATAGTCATCTCACCGGACCTCTAGTTGGGGCCAAACGAGAGAAGTTTGATGTTTACTAGTTTATTGGTCCCCTTTGCATTTTGTGCCAAGGTTTGACCTTTGATTTAACTAATAAAATGTTAATGCATGTAAACAAATTTTTTTTGTAAGTCACCTTACGAAAACCAAATAATCCCAAAATACTTAGGCACGATGCATTAACTCCCTCCTTGTTTCTTATTTCGTGACATATCAACCAACGAGAGATGTGGGCCATGCATGCTTTCAATGACTTGAGACTACCAAACATGACATGTAGTGTTTAGTTCATTGCATGTAATCCTATTAGTACTCTAGTTAGCAAAAAAACATTAAGTTCTCTCGCCGATAGGAATAAAACACCATGTATTTATTTACAGAGGGAGTAGTACATTTTTTGTGACATGCATTACTAGATATTGCTAGTCAAATACTAAAATCCAGATGGACGTGGTAGTACTCCTAAATCCAGACAGTGGTGCTACTAGTACTAGTAGTAGTACTACCAATGTAGTAGTAGGAGTACTAGCACTATACTACCTGTTGGTCAAATTATTACGTGTTGCTCCTCACAGTGAAGTGACAAGACCCTGCGCCGGAGATGACACCTGAGTATAGGCGCCGTGTTCGGCATACCATAGTCAGCCTGACCGTCTGCAGTCACTATCATCATGGCTGTAGAGCTAGCCTGCTTACAACTAGCCCTGTTCGACATAATTTCCCATGCGTAGATGCCCGTGCATTGCACGGAACACCAAGATTGGGGGTGGACGGCTCCGGCAGCGGCCATCGCGCCAGATTTTTCCACGGCCTTCTAGATGTGGTGGGGAGGAGATAAGACTGATTGTGAGAGATAAGGAGTTGTTTGTAAATAGGGAACAAGTGCGGGCATCTTTTTGCAAAAATGGAGAAGCTTGTTTTGTATGTGTTAGATCTAGATTCGACGGCTATTGGTGAAAGATGGGAGGCACAACATCATCACCAACTCAGGACCTATTTGTTTCGCAGGATTTTGAAAATGCAGGAATAGGACACGGCAATATTACAAGTTTCAAACTGATATTACAAATGTTAGGAGTAATGCTGCACCTACGAAGAGGGAATTACTAGGAAGTTTACATAAGAACTTTCGTTACTTTAGGTGGATGCAGCATTATCGTACAAACTAAAATCGATCGCCCTGATAAGTCACTAATGGGCAAATAAGTTTTTGAGTCTCTGGCCACTTGATGTTTCAAAAACAAATTCAGCTTCTGCGGAGACTTTGTCATTTAGGCTTAGACACTTGCGGTGATCAGCACGCCATTCATTATTGCGCCAGAGAATGCCAAACCTCATTATCTTGAGCACACTTGCCTCCAGAACAAAGAACCTGGCCAATTTAATCTCAGATGTGCTGCCTTGGTAGTCGATCAAATCAATTTCTGTAAGATGGAGATCAAGGCATTCGATGAGATTGTTATAGTGCAGCACATTTTTCACTTTCGGGTCTTTTTTATCTGCAAAAGAAGAGAACATATTAGAGCAGCTGGCTGCATAAGATTGCCGTGTCATCAAGAGGTACCAATATCATTCGCTCATACGATAGGGTTGGCTGGCTAGTGATATTTTTTCACTCTCTCTCTCTCTCTCTCTCTCTCTCTCTCTCTCTCTTTCTGTTTCCTCTCATTTAACTAGGAGCACATGAAGAGCTTGGGCATTTGTTGCCTTCCACTATGTGGCCGATGCCATATTTCACAAAAGTATGCCACATAATACGCATCAATGTCAAATCAAAAGATTTTGGCACCGCTCTCGCGATGTGAGAGAGTTGGCACCGCTGTGCACACAGACACACATGTATAAACAAATCAATCAAACCAACTACACCAGCCTCTCACTCTCCCAAACTAGTGTTTTTTATTGCCTCAGTCCTCTCTCTCTCCCACGCAGTGTTTTTTTGTTGCGTGAGTTAATTTGGCACCAGAGCAAAGTAGGTGATCTAGATTGGGGCACCAGGTGAGCAATGGAGGGGCATCGATGCCAAATGCATCACAAGTGAATTTGGCACATGTTTTGGCCTACATAGCCCACTTTTGTACTCCCTCCGTCCCAAAATTCTTGTCTTAAATTTTTCTAAATACGGATGTATCTAGTTACATTTTAGTGTTAGATACATCCGTATCTAAACAAATGTAAGACAAGAATTTTGCGACGGAGGGAATACTACCTCATATTTAGTATAAAATTTTGACCATAGATTTACCTAAGAAAATGCCAATGCATGTCACTAAAAATTACACCATTTGAAATTATGTTCAAATATGAATCCAATGATATAGTTCTTAGTGACATGCATTAACATTTTGTCAGTTAAATCTATGGTCAAATTTTGATGCTACAAAATTGGAAGAGTAAACCAGGACGGAGGTAGTACTTTCTCTTAGGGTAACCATAGAGTTACTGGAGTAGTCTAAGTTACTTTCCACTATGACTAGCCTAGGCTACTATAGTAGTACAGCATAAAAACGATGTAGGTGATCACGTGAGAAAAAATACTAAAAACATTTCTTTCGGTGCAGTGCGTAGATGCAGTTTTGAACACTACACTTGTCATTGTAATTTGGGAAAATTACGAAAAAATTGAGCTACGTTGTGGTTACCGTTTACTTATAGGAAAGAAGTTTCACCTCGATGAGTAGCTTCTCCATGCACGGAAAGCATGTAAGGAATCCAACAACTTGATCCAGATTGGGGCCGATAGATTTTTGTGCTAAGATCTTCACTGTGCGCATGGACTGGGTCAAGCTTGTGGGAATCATTTTCTGGAAGACGTTCGTAAATACGTCAAGAAGAAATTTAAAAATGTGAATTTCCAGAAGACGGAGAAGAAGATGAGTGATGTACCTGAATGATTATGGATCCAATAAAGAGTTCAGAGAATTTGGCAGATGAGTACACCAACGCTGTCAATTTCGGTGCGTCAATGACCCTGATTTTTGTTGGACCTTCTAGATCCGATACAAGCAATCTCTCAAGGAAAGGCGCATTCTCAATGACCATAACGTGGAACAACTGGAGTGATCTCTCCCAATTGATGTCTTGTTGCGGGGCCAGCAAGACACATAAATCCATCGGAGATTCGTCGAGGCGATGTGGAGGATAATGAACCCGTGGATCTGCTCAAGACGAAGGTACTCAAGCGCAGTACTGCTACAGAGCAGGTGCTCCATAGCCTTCTTCGAGAAGACAACGTCGAAGAGGTCGAGCTACTTGAGTTGAGGGAGAAGAAGGGCGAGCGCGACATTAATATGGGGAAGATAGCTGGAGCTGAAGCTGGCGCGGTGCAGCGTTGGCGTGAGGCGGAGCGCGGACGGCAGCAGAGAGCGACATCGTCCAGCTTCAAAGCTGAGCTCCTCGAGCTGATCTAGGGTGGGGGATAAGAACCACTCATCGAACTTGGGTTGGACCTTGCAGTTGGTACTGAACATGCGGATGTCAAGGCGTCTGGCTGGCCCAGGGTGCGATGAAAGGATCTTGGAGACTGCGGCCATGCATTTGCAATCCCCGTCGCAGAGGCAGTTGTCAACAGTGAGGTTGAGGGGGACGCAGCGCTAGAGGGGGTGCCACCGCCGGGAGAGTAGGGCGGTCCGCATGGCAGATTTTGTGGGGAGGAGGCCGATGATGACGAGCAGCATGTCGTTGGGGAGCCTGCTCATGAAGTCCAGGCTCGCCGGATGCGGTTTTGGCTCGAGCCGCCTCCGCTTGTTGGCTGCCTTGCCGTCCATCTCAACCGGCGGCGACGCTGGTGTACACAAGTGCTTGTGTGTGTTGTGTGCTGGGTGTGCGCGAGTGTGTCCTTCTGTGCATGCCGCCGCGCAGTGGTGAATTGTGCACGAGTGCGTCCTTCGCGTGCAAGAAGTTTGTCCTCAATGCACCCTCAATTTACTAGCATGTAGGGTGCTACCCCGAGTGGTTTCAACTTTGTTTACTTCATCGCGTGTCAAATGGGCCTCTAGTTTACTTATTTTCACCCACTGCCACATGGGCCAGCACACGAAGATACAGAACACGAGCTGACAAAGCAGCATGTGGATTGGTTGAAAGGTCAACTAAACATTATACGGAGCTATACGCTGACACAGTGAGCGTATAATCCATCGGTATAGAGAGTTCGAGTGAAAGGGGAGGCCCGTGAGAGATAGGAGAGAGAGAGAGAGAAAGAGCTACTCTTTCCGTTCGATAATGTAGTTCCAACATTTTTTTAAGTCAAACGTTTGAAACTTTGACCAAGTTTATAAAGAAATTACTTATATCTACAATACCAAAGATAAATGATAGTACGAAGTAAGTACATGTTGTGATGAATCTAATGATCGTTCCAGATGTAAATTTTTTTCTCCACCTATACCTGGTCAAACTTTTCTGATGTTTGACTTTTCAAAACATCCATATGCTTATGGATGTGACAGAGTCCCTAACTAGAGAGAGAGAGAGAGAGAGTGAAAAAAGTGTGTGTGCGTGTGTGAAAGAGACATGGACAACACACGATAAAAGTAGAGAAAAAGCGTGCGTGTCTTATGCAAACATATCACACATGCATCTTCGACAACGGAGGCAAGGTGAGGAGATAGCGTGTGGTTGTTTGGAACCGAGAGAGCAAGACCCCTAGCACGTGGCCAAGAGGGGTCTGACAAACAAGGGAGAGAGGTCGAGAGAGACGTACAGAGAAACTGCAGACATGGGGAGGAGAGAGTGTATGTTTGTCATAGAGAGATCCCCTGGAGATCGTGATGGGGCTACATGGGTGGGAGATCGAGTGACAAGGTGTGTGGGCGATAGAAGATGCCCCGAGAGATATCAAGATAGACGTATGGATGGAAGGAGACAATACGTGTGTTCCTGATGGCTAGTAAGAGATAATCATACTTAGGAGGGGGGAGTGCTTGCGCCTATGATGGAGTGAGGGATTATGGTACTTAGGGGGGTGCGTATCACATGGAGAGAGAACAAGGGCGGATAGTGTTGCATGGGTCTATATGTATAGCGTGAGCGAGACATGTGTATGTGCGAACCAGGGAGATATAAGGCCAGTTTGGCTTGCGTCCCGAGCATCTTTTGCCTGGCCTGGGGTTGTGGCTGGATTTCATGCACGCTTGTTTGGTTGCTACCTGTGAAAAAGAAAGCCCGCCTGGCCTGGGTTCCCTTTCAATTTAATTAGCCTGGCTGAACTCCAGACACTGCAAGTAGCCTGGCCCAGGCGACTGATTTCGAACGCCTGGCCGTGCCTGGTCGTGTGGCCACGAGGCTAACAGCAACATGGATGGATATTAGCATTAAATAATTTATGCATGGATTGATTGATGGGACGTTGATGCTTTGCCTGGCCCAGGCATGAACCAAACGCTTCAGCGCCACACAAGCCTGACCAGGAAGAAATATTTTACATCTCACGTCCACACCAGGCAGTACCGGCCATCAAGGCATGAGGGTTAGGTCACAAACCAAACTGACCAATAAAGTTTGAGAGAGATTGAGAAGCCCCGATAAGGCTGAGTGGTGCGTCAGATAGCTAAGAGGGGGAAAGAGATATTCCATCCGCTCGATAATGCAGTGCATGTAAATTTTTTAGAAGTCAAACTTTGGAAACTTTGATCAGGTTTATGCAAATGTTATTTATATTTACAATACCAAAGATACTTCATACAAAACTACATCTCATGGTGAATCTAATGGTATATGTTTGCCGTACTAGATGTAATTCTTTTTCTCCACGTACATGGTCAAACTTTGTGATGTTTGACTTTTCAATAAATCTATATGCTATGGACCGAGGAGAGTGCCTCAGTCGAGACAGATCAAGTGCGTGTGAAGGAGAATGAGTAAGTGTGCAAAAAGAGTATGTGTGTGAAAGAGAAACAGACAACAAACGATAAATTAGAGAGAGTGTGTGTTTTTTCGTTTCTTATACGAACATATCACGCATGCATCTCCAAGATGGAAAAGCGGGGCGAGGAGATACACGAAGATAGCTAGTGTGTGATTGTTTGCAACGAAGAGAGACACCCCTGTAGCACATGTCCAATAGAGGTCTGGCCAACAAGGAACAAAGGTCGAGAGGGACACATGGATGGCATGGACGCACGGGGAGGGAGAGAGGGTGTGTTTGTGATAGAGAGATCCCGTTGAGATTGTGAGGGGACTATATGGGTGGGAGATCGAGGGAGTGCGTGCGTGGTAGAAAGATGCCCCGAGAGAAATCGAGATAGACCGTGCACATGTTTGTGATGGAGACTAAGATTAGCTAGTCATATACATATAGGGGGGACTACGTGTGCCTACAATTGAGTGAGAGACCATCATACTTGGCTAGTTGGGCATGAGATTGTGCGTGTGTGAGATGGAGAGAGAACAAGGGGAGAGATAGAGTTTTAGATGGGCCTATCGAGTGCGAGTGAGATATGCATGTGCATGTGTAACTCAGGTGGATGGAGAGTTTGAGAGAGGGGGGAAGAGCTCCGAGACGACATAGTGGTGCGTGAGAGAGTTACGGGCAAAGAGCCAAGGAATTTGTGTGCATACGATGAGTGCACCCAAGATATCTAGCTTGGACTAGCTAGAGTATCATACATAGTGTGCGAGAGAGACATATAGATGGTGTATA
>NC_041386.1:35233476-35274702 GCF_002162155.2 Triticum dicoccoides | reverse complement strand
GAGAGAGAGAGAGAGAGAGAGAGAGAGAGAGAGAGAGAAAGAGAGAGAACATGAGTCTGGGAGAGGGGGAGGTCGCGTTTTATGCATCAAAGACTGATATAAACCATGTTTCGATATAAACTTGCATTCAAATATTTAAATTGGAGAACATGTTGTCTGCAATCCACACATGAACTGATATATGCGTATATCAAACAAGTTCATTAATTTGACTTTCAACATGTTCATGGACTACTATAATACTGTACAACATGCTACTCGATTGAGGTGTTCAATTTTGGATTTAGTTCACTATTTTGACCTACTGAACGAGCTATTTCATTGAATCGAGATATTTCATTTTGGGTTTGATTCGCGTTTTTGAGTGGGTCAACTATTTGTCATATAGTAAATCACTAGCAACGAGCATGTAAAAACACATTACTCCTGAGCATCATCTCTCCATCTAAAAAAGAAGTGGCAAGCTAATATTTCAAAATTTGATTCGAATCGACTTGGTAAGGTAGACGTGGATGCTCGTTCTCCCAAAATTTGAAAGAACCGTTAAACATCCTCTCTGCTCGGTGGAATTCGCCCGAGCAAATAAATGGGAGATGCGAAATTACCGTCCTATGTGGGACACACATCAATTGGCCCGTTGTACATCAAGGGTAGGTTCGTAACTTCATCCAAGCGCGCCTTCTCCTCGGCCGAAATGACATGTGCCGAATAATTCATAAACCATGGTCGGCAAAACACGCTCTCCTCGCCCAAAATAGCTCGCATCCACTATTTCAAAACATGCTCTCCTCGCCCGAAATCGCTCGCGCCCACTATAGTTCAAAACACGCCCTCCTCGCCGGAAATCGCTCCTTCCCACTATTCGGGGAGAAGCAAAGTTACTCTACTATCCCCGACCCTCAGTACACAGACCCAAGCCGAGAAGCTTATAGGCAAGGGTACAATTGTAAATCCCCCTCACATTTCAGACAAATGCATCCGTAAGACATGGTTCCACTCCCCTCCCAATTCCCCCCCTCCCCCCCGCCCGCCCACCCACATTCATACCTCGTGGGTGCCAAATCACCTTCTCCCCAGGAAGCTCCCTTCTTTGCTGGTGTTACCTCGACGACCGCCGTGTGAACTGTACCGGAGCCGATTCACCCCCGCCGTTGTTCACGGCGCCGGAGCGGCTCCAACTTCGGATCCATCCAGAGTCCTGGCGCTGCTTCCGCATAGCCTTCGACCGTCGCAACATCGCTCTCCTGTTGCCGGTCGCCACCGCAACCGCGCCGGCCTCACCGACTCGGCAGCTGGACCTGCCTACTTCACCATGCCACTAGATAGGTCGCACCCTCATCTCAAATCACTTTATTTAGGCGTCAGTTGTCTAAATTTTTATTCTGGGCCAATCGATTCCCAATGGGAAGCAGCACCCCTCGAGGCAGCGGAGCTCCTAGGCTGCTGGTTGGCTGGTGTCTAACGTAAGGGTGCGGGGCCGCAAGTTCACCGCGGAAGCAGCGCTTAGATGGCTATCTTTTAGAGTTGCGTGGGTTGAAGGTACTGCCGCCGTCGGATCTGGATGACGGGGAGTCTTTGTGGATTGGCCAGGGGACGGCGCAACCACGACAGTGTGGTGGGGCGGGGAGCGGGGTTTTGGCCGGGGCCACGGACGGCGGAGGCATGCTGCTCTGTCGTTGGTCGCTGGCTCTTCGGGGAAGATTCTGAACAGTGTTAGCCGGGAGGCACAAGACGGCCAGCCATCCGGCGTAGATCGGATAGTACCAAAATAAAATAAAATCGTGTGACCCCAATTTAGTCTTCATTCAACAGACGTGTGACCACTCTCGTACCTTGCTGTTGACCTCTTAGTGTATTTCTTCAAATCAAAGAGATATGTCGTTCTTAACATTATGTGTTATCTGCATCTTCAGACACACTGTCTTCCGACTCACCGCAGCTTCTCCAACAAGGGAAGCATACACCAGAAGGGAACTATAGTCCCCACTCAACAGTTCCCTGCATCGAATGCGCGTGCCCGACATGGACAGCCACAACAACTGCAGGGCCATTGACAAGTCAGCACATGATGCTCACTCCTATGGATGGCAGCCAGATAGGTTGTACCCTCATCTTACTTGTGTGCAACATTTATGGCTTTGTTATTCATCTAAGCATAGAAAATAGATCATCACATTTCACTGTATATTCATGCTGATCTCTTACGGGTCTTGTTCAGGAGGTAACGATGTTCCATAGTTCAGCTAAGATACTTGTTCTTTAGGTAACGATGTTCCTTAGTTATCATCCATCAGCCAATGCTATCCCACAGGCTGGAGAGTATTATACCACTTCTAGTATTACCTATGTTGTTCTTTAATACTTTTGTGTGCCATCTAGTTAATCTCGAGTACAAATGATACATATTCTGTAGCTTTCATCTGTGTTCTCCCTTTAGTTTATGAGACATGTTGCTGCTAGTTAACCCCAGTCCTACTATTTATGTCGTCTCCTATAGGCACTCATTACATAAATCTAACTACTAGTTGTCTTCCATGCATGTCAGATATAATTGCACACACTGATATATCCACAAGAACCTCACGGAGCAATGTAAAGGCCAATAAACTTGATGTCAATGATACCCAATATGATTGAACATGTAAAGGTAGTTCTTCAGAAGACTTACAGAAAGATGATGAATCCTCTTCACCCCACAAGGTCCTTGCTCTAACTTGGCCTGTGATATGGGTACAACATGCATATAATGTCCTGGAGTGTATCTACTCTGTTGCAATGCCATGTGCTTAGCATGCTGATCATGCATGTAAATATGTCATGCCTTCCTATTTTTCAGTACCTATTCCATTCATGATAACATGTTTTCAAATTCAAGTACTGTCATTCTACTCTATCGCAATGCCATCTGCTTAATTTGGACATCATGCTTCGTAATATCTTATGCATTGTTATTCATCAGTATGTACTTCATCTGTCTACTATACCATGCTTTTTTACATTGAAGTGATGTTCTAGTGCTCTGTTGCAATGCCATCTTATTTTCCCAATCATACACGTGTATGTTGCCTTAGTTATTTCTGTACGTATTCTACTAGCATGCAGTTTTACATTCAACTAGTGTTTTTTTGCTGTGTTGTCCTGTCGTATCCCTAGCTCTTACACCATACTCCCTCCGTCCGGATTACATGTCGCCGAAATGGATAAAAAGGGATGTATCTAGAACTAAAATATGCCCAGACCCATCCATTGTTTTCCGGATGGAGGGAATACATGTCAATATGTCATGCCTTTCTATTCTTCAGTACCTATTCCATCTCTCTCTACTGTCGCATGTTTTATAATTAAAGCACCATTCTTCTATACAAGGCATGCAAGGGGAAGACGGCTATGTTTGAATCTGAAGGGTTACAAACAAGGCCTTTGCAAAAGATCCAAATGCCAGGAGATAATAAACCAACTCCAGTTTTTATAGATACTGCTCCAGCACAGTGAAACCCAACTCCTACTAATAATAAGCAGATTCCAGTGGCCAAAGAACTAGTCCGCTCCAGTCCAGCAAAAATATGTCAACTCAATTCTAAGAAGCGTGTGCGTGTCTAAGGGAGTCCTGGATTACGGGGTGTTCGGATAGCCGGACTATACCTTCGGCCGGACTCCTGGACTATGAAGATACAAGATTGAAGACTTCGTCCCGTGTCCGGAAGGGACTTTCCTTGGCGTGGAAGGCAAGCTTGGCGATACAGATATGTAGATCTCCTACCATTGTAACCGACTCTATGTAACCCTAACCCTCTCCGATGTCTATATAAACCGGAGGGTTTTAGTCCGTAGGACAACATACAGAACAACAATCATACCATAGGCTAGCTTCTAGGGTTTAGCCTCTCCGATCTCGTGGTAGATCTACTCTTGTACTACCCATATCATCAATATTAGTCAAGCAGGACGTAGGGTTTTACCTCCATCAAGAGGGCCCGAACCCGGGTAAAACTTCGTGTCCCTTGCCTCCTGTTACCATCCGGCCTAGACACACAGTTCGGGACCCCTTACCCGAGATCCGCCGGTTTTGACACCGACATTGGTGCTTTCATTGAGAGTTCCTCTGTGTCGTCGCCATCAGGAAGTCTGCCTCGCCCCATCTTTAAAGACGGCACCGTTGCTAAGGGAGCTTTGGTTGTCGGCCAAACCCTCCGGCTAGGTGGTTTTCTTATGACCGCCTGTTCGGCTTCTGCGCCGACGATGACCTCTCGAGCCATCGAAAAAAATCTTCATGTCAGCTTGGAACTCGCCGAGCAGTTATCCAATGGAGCTCTCCTCCATAAACGAGCTCTTGGATCGCATCACCGCCCTGGGAGTCGCTACGGATTATGACCAGATTGGGGCTAAACCCGATCTGAGAGTGATTAACTCTCCCCAAGTCACCCATCACGTTGTCGTGGTAGAGGGACAGTGCGGCGACCCTTCATCTATCTTAAGGACTAGCTACGTCCAGATTCCCGATCCCTCCAAGCCGGACACCCGCGGAGGGGAGGATATCACTGAAGACCTGAACTTAGAGTCAGGCGACGGGCTGGATTCATTGGACAACATCCAGGAATCCAAATTTTTGAGTTCGGAAATTCCTCGGCCTCTGAGCCTCAGATTGGGTGAGGCTTCGGATTTAATTCCACCCACCCACCCGAACATAAGCGATCTATCACTAATCAGGCAAGATCCCAAAGAAACAGTACATCATTACTGGGCCAAATTCCTCCTGGTTAGGAACAGGATAAGGGACTACCGCGAGGAAGACGCAATCTCAATCTTCTGCAATAATTGCACGGACAAGGGAATCCTCAACGCCATAAGTCGCCGTGATATTACACGCTTCACTGACTTGGCGTCCATTGTACGAAAGTACTGTGCGATGGAAAGCGCCTGGAAAACCGAAATAAATTTTTGGGACGATCCAGCCCTGAATACAAACCCAGTCCGAAATAAAAGGGTGCATCATCGCCAGACACCCGGGTCAAACACCAAAAAGCAAAAACCCTCTACAGGGCATGGAACCGTACTGGAAGGATGGCTTAATGGACCCTGTAAAATTCACAGTACAGAGGATGCCACACCAACTCACAACCTTAGAGCATGTTGGATACTGCGGCAGGTGGCCAAAATTGGCGAAAATCTCCTAATTCCGGAGGCCACAGAAAGCCACCCCAGGGACACCAATACGGTATTAACAGTCTTCGAGACTTTCACATCAAATAATATGCGAAAAAGGACACTCCGCAGCCTTGCCGAAGTCTACCAAGTAGCATCAATAAACCCATGGAGTGACACGGCTATTACCTTTAATGCCAGTGATGAACCTAAATTCCGAACAGCCCGAGCACCAGCCGCATTGGTCCTCAATCCAATAGTGGACGGCTTTCGTCTTACCAAGGTACTCATGGACGGCGGCAGCGGATTGAACCTCATTTATGAGGAAACCCTTCAAAAAATGGAAATAGACTGGAACCGCATTGAGCGAAGTAGCACAACCTTTAGAGGAATAATCCCCAGTCGGGAAGCACGTTGTATAGGAAAAATCACACTAGATGTGGTGTTCGGCACACCGGATAATTACAGGTCTGAAGAGGTCAAGTTCCATGTGGCTCCGTTTAGCAGCGGTTATCACGCTCTGCTAGGGCGGGAAGCGTTTACAATCTTCCAAGCAATACCCCATTACGGGTACATGAAGCTCAAGATGCCCGGGCTTAACGGGATCATCACTCTCGCTAGTGATCCGGACATAGCACTCCGGCCGAAAACAAGACAGCCACACTGGCCCTCGAGGCACTATCCGAAGCCCTAGCGGCTGAGGAACTGACTGCGCTGCGCTCCACGGTGAATAGGGATGATGTGGTACTCGACAAAAGATCTAAGTCCACCTCCTTTAAACCGGCGGACGACATAGTCAAATTCCAGGTCCATCCAACGAACCCTAATAAAACAGCTTCCATCAAGGCACAGTTAAACCCTGATGTAGACGCCGCACTGCGAGAGTTCCTACGAGAGAACTGGGACATTTTCGCCTGGCACCCTTCAGGCATGCCAGGAATCCCACGCAGGCTGGCCTAGCACAGCTTAAATATCCTAAAAGGATTCAAACCTGTCAAACAAGCTCTTCGGCGTTTTTCCGAACCTAAGAGACAGGCCATGGGAGAGGAGCTAGCAAAGCTATTGGAGGCCGGATTCATCAGAGATATAAAACATCCGGACTAGCTAGCAAACCTGGTGATGGTACCAAAGAAGGACAAATCCTGGCGCCTGTGCATTGATTTTAAAGACCTTAACAAGGCTTGCCCAAAGGATCCCTTCCCCTCCCCCGCATCGATCAAACTATCGATGCTACTACAGGACACGATTCGTTGTGTTTCCTCGATGCATATTCTAGCTACCATCAAATCAAGATGGCAGAATTAGACCAAGCCCCAACGGCATTTATCACACCATACGGCCCATTCTGCTTCAACACAATGCCCTTCGGGCTCAAAAACGCCGGCGCAACATATCAGCGCATGATTCAGACATGTCTGGCAAACCAGATCGGCAAAATAGTGGAGGCATATGTAGATAATGTGGTCGTCAAAACAAGACATGTCGAATCTCTAGTAGACGACTTGAGGCTCACATTTGATAACCTCCAAACATACGACATCAAGCTCAACTCAGAAAAATGCGTTTTCGGCGTTCTAGCCGGAAAGCTCTTGGGCTTCATTGTATCCGGTAGAGGAATTGAAGCAAATCCAGCCAAGATCCGAGCTCTGTCACAATTGGATATCCCAAAGGACCTCAAACAAATACAAAAGTTAACCGGATGCGTGGCGGCTCTAAGCCACTTTATCTCCCGCTTGGGAGAAAAGGCCCTACCCCTTTACCGCCTCCTTCGGCGCATCGAACACTTTGAATGGACGGATGCAGCCACGGCCGGACTCGACGAAATAAAAGCCATATTGGCAACAAACCCAGTCCTGGCTGCGCCAAACATTGGCGAACCAATGCTATTATACATTGCAGCAACACATCAGATTGTAAGCGCAGTGCTCGTCGTCGAACGAGAAACGGACGGACACAAATTCCCCCTTCAAAAGCCGGTCTATTTTGTGTCCACTGTCCTCACTCCATGCAAATCACGGTACCCGCATTATCAAAAGATTGCGTACGCGGTATTCATGGCATCCCGGAAGCTATGACACTACTTTCAAGAGTGTTCAATAACAGTAGCCTCGGAAGTACCACTTAACGATATTATAAACAACCGTGATGCAACGGGACGGATTGCAAAATGGGCCATTGAGCTCCTCCCGTTCGACATAACTTATAAGCCACGGCGAGCCATCAAGTCGCAAGTTTTGGCCAACTTCATCGCAGAATGGACGGAGGCCGAACTCCCTAAACAGTATGGCACATATTCAAATTGGATCATGCATTTCGACGGCTCCAAGATGTTGGCCGGACTAGGGGCTGGCGTCGTTTTGACGTCCCCCACAGGAGACACAGTTCAATACGTACTCCAGATTATGTACACAGACTCCAACAATGCAGCCGAATATGAGGCCCTTTTACATGGTCTCCGGGTGGTAGTATCCATGGGCATCCAACGCCTAGAGGTGCGCGGGGACTCGAACCTCGCAATATCCCAAATAAATGGAGACTTCGATGCCAAGGATCCAAAAATGGCAGCTTACCGCAACGCCGTCCTAAAAATGTCAGCTCGGTTCGAAGGGCTTGAATTTCACCATATAGCCCGGGAAAATAATCAGGCGGCAGATGTCCTGGCACGCATCGGCGCAAAACGCGATGTAGTCCCCCCCCCAACATCTTCTTGGAAAGGCTGTTCAAGCCACCCGTAGTATGGGAAGGGGAGCCGAACAATAACAGCCCGGACCCAACCGCACTGCCCGACAGCGAACATTCTGACACAATCGGAGGCTCTGCCAATGAAATAACACCTTCAGCCTACGTAATAATGGCCTTCATCGCCCCGTGGACAGAACCATTCCTCACCTACCTTACTAGGCAGGAACTCCTCGAGGACCAAAATGAGGCATGCTGCATAGTGCGGCGATCCAAAGCATACAAAGTCCACGAGGGAGAGCTTTATAGAAAAGCACTACCGGAGTCCTTCAAAGGTGTATCTCCGAAGAGGAAGGGCGGAACCTCCTGGCTGAAATTCATGCCGGACTCGACGGTCATCACGCTGCAGCTCGGCCCCTTGTAAGCAAGGCCTTCCGTACAGGCTTTTATTGGCTGACGGCCCGGGCAGACGCCCAGGACTTAGTCCAACGATGCGTCGGTCGCCAGCTCTTTGCAAACCAAAGCCATATGCCACCCACCACCCTCCAAACTATCCCCATCACTTGGCCCTTCGCGGTCTGGGGGCTTGACATGGTTGGACCCCTTAAAGGCGGAACCCACAAGCAAAAATACTTACTGGTCATGGTGGATAAGTTCACCAAATGGATAGAAGGAAAGCCTGTTAAGACGGACGAATCCGGACCGGTGATAGACTTTACATCCGAGGTTGTACACCGTTACGGCGTCCCCCATAGCATCATCACTGATAACGGCACGAACAGTTTGGACGCATTGGAGGAGGAGCGTGACGTGGCAAAAGCCCGTTCCGCATTCTATCAACAGCAGGCTTAAAGATACCAAAGTAGAGAAGTACGGGCCAAAAATTACAACGTTGGCGAATTAGTTCTACGCCTGCCGGACAAGAAAAAGGACAAACTCAAGCCCAAGTGGGAAGGTCCCTTCATAATTGACCAAGTCCTAACTGGTGGAGCGTACCGCCTGCGAGATGCATCGGATAACCGACTCGAGCCGAACCCATGGAACGCAGCCCGTCTCCGAAGATTTTATGCCTAGCGCTGGACTCTGTGTTCATCTCCTTCCTCTGTCCATTTTTTATATACTGTTTGTCTTACATTTCTCTCCTTCTCCCCTTCCTTTCTCTTATAGGCTTTAAATCTCATCAAATGATGTGCTATTCGCACTCATTAAACCTGGGGGCTTCTTTTAACAGAAGCTTATTTATACGGGCTTCATGCCCAACACATGTGTTACACTTCCGCACGTACCTTTTATTTCACCATTATATGCATCGATATGACTTAAGTTTTGGCCAAGCTGGGTTGCCTAGCTCCTGTGCTTACCCCTATGTTCCCGATTATTCGGCTAGGCAGTAAAGGGAGCACCTCTGCGATTGTTACTGCCGGATCAGCTGGATGTGTACCTCAGACTGGGTGAAGCCGAAAGCTAGCATTCTTAAGGTAATATTCGGTCTGTGACCTAAAAGATGATCTTTTCAGTTATTTATTTATGCGCCCCCAGATGCTTTTTCCCGCGTCTTTTTCGCAGAATGGGCATGCACTTTAGGGCATGCCTCCCAGGGAAAGGAACCCCTAATGGAACTATTCTCCCTGGAAGATGTTTCTTACTAACCATGTAATATAACATAACTAGTCGGGCACTTGTCTGTTCACGCACTAATGACCCCTACGCCTGGTCTCCATGCATTCCCCGGTCCTTATATAACTGCATGGGATTTGGACACACTCCGGACCGTCAGGTCCCAAGGCTGAAGCGAAAAGGTCGGCCATGACAAACGATCTACAATCCGGCTAGAAGGCATTATAAATGTCAATTAAATTACATAGTCATTCTGACTGATTGTATTCCTCTTCAATACCATCTAACAGGCTGTCTAATTTATAGTCCTGCTGGGAATACTTTGCGGCCAATTCTACTTGGCCGTATACTAAGCTTACAGCGATCTCCTTCCCATCAGGCCCCACAGGACCGACCTCGGCCATGTGGTTGGGGTCTGCCTTTGTGTACCGCGTCTTCACCATGGCCCAGGCCTCCCTAGCGCCTTGACGGCAGGCCGATATCTTCCACAATTGGAAGCGCCGCCGTGCTCCCTTTAGCTTCTCCGCAAGCTCTCCAAGACCTTCGGGCATGGATATGGATGGCCACAAGGCCTGGGCGACGCCTTGCATCGCCTGCCGAATTCGCTCGAGCAGTTGCGAGAGCTCGGGAAGAAGGTCACCCGTAGAACCGGGCATCTCCTCTGCTGGACGACCTATTAGCACACCTACAAACATTACTCTGTTAGTCGACTTCCCCGCCGAACTTTTTTTTCAAAGGTTCGTTCAAGCACTTACTAAATATGCCACTCCGACGCCGCTGATTCTCCTTAATGGAGTCTGACAGCTGGGCACGAACATCTTTCAGGTCGACGCCCAGCTTGGTGTTGGCATGTTGGAGATCGTTCTTCTCCCGCTTCACCTTTGTCAGCACCTTCTCACCAGCCTTCAGCTGGCGTCGGAGTTGTTGCCTTTCTGGATTCAATATGGCGCCATCTGCAATTTCATTTGTCAAATTCGCACCCATGCCGTGCTTCGCAAAATACTTATCTTTCGAAGTGTATATTACCAGAGGGGGTCTCCTTGGGCTCCCCTGTCGCGGCTAGTGCGGCCTCAAGTTGGGCTTTGCACTCTTCCAGCTCCTGGGACAGTAGGGAATTCTTTTCTGTAAGAACCTGCATAAACAAATGATCCTTAAATCAGTTATTCTAACTGTTTCAAGTCTCGGGGGCTACTGGTATATATATAATTACCAAAATTTTCTTACCCGTATGTCTTTTACATATTGCTCCGTGGCTCTGGTTAGACCATTTTGAGCGGCACGGAGGTACACATCCCCGAATTGAAGGCATCTAATGCCTCTTGGGAGAAACAAGTGTCGCGAAGAATTGTCCGGCGATGCCTGTGGTTCATGGCACTCTCCACCTCAGAGTTGGTGGCAGACAACCTGTCCACATCCTCCGTCGGAGGAGCGTCTGGTGCGCGCCTAGTGTTCGCCTCCGCCTCTGGACCAGGCTTTGGAGCCTGGCTGGTGGAGGCGCGATTGGCAGCCTCTCCGGATATAGTCCGGCGAGGTCTCTTTGTCCTGAAGAGAGCACGAGTGTTAAAATGCCTTGAAGGTATAACACCTAGGATAAGGGGGCGCTCCAAACCTTTGCGATGATGCCTTGGTCCGGATTGCACCTCTTTTCTACACACGGGGCCCTGCGGCCCCTCGTTGGCTTGTCGCCGTAGGTTCGGCCTCCCGTCTCAAAAACCTCCCCTGCAAAGCTCGGTTGTAATCAGGAAACTAAAAACACGAGAGGGAGGACCCCTATCCGGGGTACTGGGACTTCAATCTCAGTTACCTGGGAGGCCAGGATCAGCCCTGGGTAATCGGCCGTAATGGCCATCAAGGCGTCGCCACACCACTGGATTACAGATGAAGAACAGAAGCATACATGCAGTGCAAAAAGAAGATCACTTATTGTGTATAGTTTAATTTACATGGTATGAAGAAGGAACTTGGTTGTACAACTGAAAACTTAAATTGAGAAAGGACAAACTTTTGTTTATGAACTACATAATAAACTTTAAACAAGCAATTTGATGCAAACACAAAAAATAAACAGCTGTTGCAGTCATGCCTAACCAAATATATACAAGAAAGTTTGAAGGCTTGAGATGGACAAACTTACATTATTGGTGAAGATAGGCTCTATAAAGGCCTTGTCCATGCTGATGGGGGAGCAATTCAACAAGTTTACCACAGAATCTTCTTCAAAAGCATTGCCTTTATTCTGCATTTTGTTAAGAGTAAATATAGATGTGATAATATACGAAAAAATGGAGAATATTTAAGATAAGATGAAGAGTGATGCTACATAACCAAGTAGCTATAAATGTAAGTGCAGCGATACAGGCAAAAGGTACAGCCTAGAGCAATGCACAGCTAAACTTCTTCAGTGCCAACCTTATGGTAAGAGTAAATATAGATCTGATGTGTAGAAAATGGAGGGCAGAGGAAAATAAGCTGCAGAGAGATGGTACATGAACAACTACCTGTCATTATAAGTACACTGATAAAGGACAGCATGTACTTACAAGAACAATGCACAGCTAAAAAAACATTGGCATTGGATATATTCTACACTAATGTAACCATTCATACAGATCAGATAATTTGGAGCGAACAATTGATAAGCAAGCTATCATGCATACTGCTGTCACATAATGAACCAAGTATGTATGCAAGTACAGTGATACAGGACAACAGGTACTAACAAGAGCAAAGCAGCGGGCATCATATTTGTGATATCTTGTCGTTCTTGTCAAACCAGAATTCTTCTTCTAGCAAATTTCCTGCAAAAAAGATCCGTAAGGCAAATGCAGAAAAGTAGAAGTTCAAATTGTCATGTGATTTCATAGACAGTACCTCATCCTGGGAACGAGACCAGTGCATAACAAGGTTTTTCCATTCAATGTCTTCTAAATTTAGCACATGAGACTTCACCGGAAATTCGTTTATAGACTTGCCATTAAAGTGTGATTTCCTCAGGTAACACCGATACTGCTGCAATGCTTCCTTGAAAAGCACAAGCAAGCTTTGCTTGTCATGACTATCCAGATTGACCCTCGCCTAGTTACAACAATCTAATGTAAATCATTGATGTGTTCAATTAGCAGAAAACAGGAAAATAATAACCATGAATAATAGCACTTACACATAAGTTGGACAGGAAGATGTGAAAATGGTGTTTGTCTTCACAATAATCTTCCCATGATGGGAATATATGCACGTAGTCCCTAACAACATTGAAAGCATGGTCTTTGAAAATGGGAATAAATGGAATGGGGTTCCAATCTGTAGGAATTGGCCGTCTCAGCAGTTGGGATAGGTCTTCGGCTGGTGGACTTGTTGTACTTTTTGCTGGAGTGGGATTTTTCTGTGGTACAGCTGGTGCTATGGCAAATGAAATCGGTATACCTTTTGCTGGAGTGCAGGTCCTGTGTGGTGGGGCTAGTGGTGTGGTCAGTGAAGTATGGGTACAGTCTGCTCGAGTCGGTCCTGTGTTTTGTGTCACTGGTTGTACAACCAATATAAGTGGGGTGTTGTCTGATTTCTCCGGCACCACCACGTTTTCAAGGCTGGTGCTCCTTCAGGTTCGGCAATCACCCTCTTCCTTTTTGATGTCTGATGCACAAGAACAACATTTGAGTGAAAAAACATGGTATGATGACAGATGGAATATGTATTGATAATGGATGGGCATGGCATCTCGACATATATGATGAGTAAACTAAGTAGATGGCGGTGCAACAAAGTAGAAGAAATGCAAGACAACATATGCAAGACACCCGCAATCAATAAAACATTGCCAAATTAGAACAGGCACCTTGATGGGTGAACAGGACATGCCATCTGCCTTTGACTCCTCGAGGTTAGAATAGTCATTAGGATCATATTCTGAACAAGAATCAACAGGTGGGGAATGTATGAGTTTCATTACATCCAGAATGGCACTTAATACCTTGGTGCCAATTTTGTAAGTCATTGCAGTGTTTAGCTTCAAGAGTGGACTGCTGCTAGTGCGACACAAAGCAGCTACACAGATCATAGTGTAGATATAACGGGAAAACCTTAAGCATCAGAGTAAAATCAGCAATGTGGAACTTGCTGGAATATATGTGCTAGTATTGTCGATACGACTAGAAAGGCTTAGGATACCAGCTCTCTTCAAGTGAAGGTGTGGTACTGTTAATATCAGTGTAACTCTCAAAGGCGACACAACTCCCCGCATTTCCTTGCTATTCTTATAGGATTCAAGTGGGCAGGCCACTACAAATCCTATTCCTATGTTTACAAGATCCTATGAATCAAAGAGGCTCAAAGTGTCCATCACAACCGACCATATAGACCTCTACACTGCAAATGTCCCTGCTCATCTTCAATACAAGGAACATACTGTACTACTATCATACTCCCTCTGTTCCAAAATATAAGTCTTGGTAGAGATTTTTACTATGGATCACATACAGATGTATCCAGATACATTTTAGAGTGTAGATTCACTCATTTTGCTCCATATGTAGTCCATGATGGAATCTATACAAAGACTTGTATTTAGGAACGGAGAGAGTACATATTAAAGAAGAACCGAAGAGGAACATGGTAAAGAAGAGCAAGCAGATTTTGGATAATAAAATGTTGGTTGCGAAGTGCCCACACATGATGAACCAGAGCGATTAAGAATGCAACTTCCAACTGTCTCTCGACCATTTCAGGCGGTTGGATGAAGATCCTACATCTCCTAACCCTTCTTCTTCCTCGTCTCTTATTCTTCCCATACATAACACCGCACGGGCCGCCGGCCAGACCACCGCCCCCACCGCCTGTGTTCCTCTGCCACCCCCACCCCCACCCCCGTCCCAAACCCCACCCGCGTCGAGTTTTCTTCGTTCGGTGAGGCCCCACAACCACCTGGGCCCCTTCGATCGCACCAGCGAACTCCGGCGAGCTCTGAAAAATTGATTGACCCAATTTTGAAATTTAGTCTACTGTGATTTAACTAGTGTGGAATATAAAAGGGGAAAATCATAAGCATTGGGAGTATAGTGTTGAGCGTGCCATGGCGGATCTGAAAGTGCAAACCGGACAAAGGCAACTTCGCAACCAAGACAAGAAATCAGAGTAAAACAGTGGCGATCTATTTTCTTGCTGCGATAAATAAGTTGAGCAGATACGAAAGAGTACTGCCTCTGGTGCGGCGCCGTGTACGCATCTGCTGAGAATTTGACGGTGCTGCGGTAGCGATGGCTGTTGGCAGCGTGGAAGCAGATCTAGGAGGGTAGACAGTGGTGGCGGGGCGCGGTGGACGAGATGGTCATAGGAGCGGCGCCGGCAAGGTGGACGATGGCAGGGATGAAGTGAGATGACGGGATGCAAGGATCCCGGTCTGAAGCCGTGGATGAGAGAGGTCAATCTCTTGTAATGGACGGCAGCGTCGGGGTATCAGCTCCGGCATGGTGGAGGAGGACGGCGGTGGATGGGGTGGCGGACGGCGGCGAACGGAGGAGGGTGGGGTGGAGAGGGTGTTTTGGCGAAAAGGGAGGTAGAGAGGAAGGGGGAACCATGTATTCAAGGCACGTTTGTCTCAAATGCGAGGACATTTACAAACTTAGCTCCCATTTCAGATTTCTACTACATCACAGCAACATTAGTCGGTTGGGGATAGGACGGTAATCTCGCATACACCGAATATTTGCCGATGAGAGTTTGTTTTTGGCGCCCATCGTGTATGAATATGAATCGGGAAGGGATTCAGTTTCGGCTGAGGACACACTGTGTTTTGGCGCCCACCATGTATGAATCCGGGTGAGAGGCGGTTACGTCACGTTTGGGTGAAATTACAAACCTACCCCTATCAGAACCTATAGAAATCCAGCAGATAGGCTTTGCGTGGCAGGGATAGGCAGTAGTGATTTCCATCTCGCAGATTTTGGTTTCGGGCGGTTACTGCGACTTTCCCCGATTCGTTCAAATTTTGTAGAGTGCACGTTTACCGTGCCAACTCAATTCGAATCTCATTTGTATTCTATTTTTTTCAGGCGGGATCCATTTTCAATTGGAATTACATTCTATATACATCATTTTTTATATATACTTTCAAAAGCACAACAAAGAATTCTGCTCCTTTATATGTATAATATTATTTACAAATACAACGATATCGAAATCTTAAGGTTGAATTCAAAAAAAAATAACCAAATTATGTTCTACTAAAATGTATGGATCAGGAATATCTACATATTAAATAACATAGATGTGCGTGAATTCATATGAGTATGCATGTTTGATAGATCAATTTTGGTTCGAGTATGGATTACATGTATCATCATCTCGAATTCAAATATTTGAATCCATTTTTTGTTCACTCCTTTCACGCCCATCTCTCTCTCATGCATGCTCCTTCATGTAGCTATCACTTTCTTTTCTCCAGCTCACCCGCACGCTCACTTCATGTTTCTCCTATCCTCGCAAACATGGTCTCTCGACGTCTCCCTTGAGAAGTGTCACACTCTCTCTATCATTATACATTACACGATTTTCATTATCTCTCATGTCTCTACTGTTCTCTGGTATCACTCGGTACCTAAGCTTTCTTTTTCACTGCCACACACACAGTCTCCACTCGTCTTTCACTTTGTCTTTCTCTCTATGGGATTCTCTCACACACCCTATATGTCTCTACATATGACTCATACCACTAAAATTACTCTCTCTCTCTCCTGTAGACACAACATTTGTTGCGATCTCCTTTTCGTCTCCATCCCAGACTGACATTATTCATTTGTTTACCGATCAGACAACCCCGACTACCCGTCTCCTCTCTCTCTCTCTCTCTCACAGACACACACAACTCCTGCTTCCACTCCCCTTCCCGACTACCGTCTCTCTCTCTCACACACACAAAACTCTCGCTTTCGCACCCCGAGTCGTATTTCTCTCACAAACATTTATCGACTAGCTAGCCTCTAGATAGGTTTATACACCCGCACACTCATGCTTCCACCATCGCATACATGTCTCTCTCCCACTCCTTGTATCTATGTAGATTTTTCTTCCCTTCTTGAGACAGGCCCTCTCGATCATGCACACACACACTATCGCCTCATTTTAAGTTGATACATATCGCACACACACTCCTTGTGTCTTTGTCACATATGCACTCCATCCTCCTCCACTCTCCCTCTCTCTCACACACACATGGGCATTTTGATCACAACTAGCAAGATGCCCATGCATTGCACGAAACATCAAGATGCATTTGTATGAGTAGTTTATCTTGTGGGGGAAAAGGATGAACGAGGGAAGGCCTTATTTGCAAATGTGGAGAGGGGTGTGGGTATCTTTTTGCAAAATTGCCATAGTTTCCTTCCTATCTGTCAGATATAGATCGAATGGCCTATATTGCAGGATGGCAGGCACACGATCATCACCGACAATGCTTTTTATAAGAGTAGGGATAAAAAATAGAGTTGGTGATGATGGTGGGCCTGCCATCCTACAATGTAGGTCGTCCGATTTATATTTGACGGATAGGAAGGAAAATATGGCAATTTACCCGCAGTCTTCACCACATTTGCAGATAAGGCCTTCCCTCGTTCATCCTTTTCTCCCACAAGATCTTAATGTTCCGTGCAACGCACGGGCATCTTGCTATTAAGAGTAGAAATTAGACATATACAACTTCTCGAATCTTGAAACCAACAACATTCCTCCCTTATCTCATCAAAACCGCCAAAGGAATATATTTTCAGTGAAACATAACATATTTTTAGTGATATACGTATTTCAAAACTAGATTTTTTTCTATCAAATCGGTGAATATGTATTAATCTACTTTGATCGTGTGGCAACGCATTGGCATATTGCTAGTAGTTATTATAATGTTTTGGACACCAGACAAACGGTGGAGTACATATACGAAGAGAAGAGGCGCACGCACGCAATCGGCCTCTCGCTGTCTCGCACACATGAGTGTTACGTAAAGGCGACGTTAACAAATAAACCCTAAAACCCTAGGTGCACGATTGCTGCATTCGCAGGTACCGGGTACGTGGTGGAGCACCTTTGTAGGAATAGTCAGCTCGCGTGATAATTTGATCCGTAGGAGTTGATGGTCGGGACCACAAGTGAACGACTTGGAGGGCGATGGCTCGCCAGTTGCCACAGATCGATTAGCCACGTTTAAAATATCGTTTTTTAGCGGGGTTAAGAGTTCCGATTTTCAATGGCGCGTTATAAGTAGTAGGTAGTTTTTAGAACGATTGGTATGGAGCGAAAATGGAATTCATAGTACTACGTACCTCCTTGGCGTATGGTTGTATGGTTTTTTTTGCGATGGAGGTTGTATGGGTTTATGATGCGAGATGTTGAACCTGGTAGTTCTAGGGCAAATACTATGGTTTAGATTTAGATGCTGGTTTTCAGTAAAGAAAATCGGAAGTGGAAACCCTTCTTTGATTAAAAAAACTACTACCTCCATTATGGTTTACTAGTACCCATCGTACTTTGGGTCAAAGTTTGTCCATGAATTTTACTTGTAAAATGTGAATGGAAAACGAGATGCATGCATGAACACTAGTTACTCTAACCCCCCTCTCTTCTTTAATTCTTTGCCACATCAGCATGTTTGCTATTCCCGTGTGCATGATACCAGCTAAGATACCACCATTATGGCCAGCCTTAATCATCGCATGCAATAATTTAGTGCACCTTGAAATATGAACATGTGTGGGGCGTGTATGTTTTTAATGACTTGAGACTATACCTAGCCCGGCATGCAAGATGACTTATTATGCACCGTTCCCCATACCTGCAGGAAGCCTGTTCGTCTCTAAATCTTTTACGCTCCATGTGTGAAAACAATATGCCTGCCAAACTCTCCTTCTCCCTCCGGCGGTCCTACCACTCCACCCCGTGTGAAAAATTCTGCATGCATGACTCTCCTCCCCCACGCTCGTCCAATCCGTTGTGACCAGCAATATTTCCACCCCTTCGCTCCCCCGTAATTTACTCCAGCAAATATGCCCACGTAGCTGTTACTTAACTACAGGTGCATTGGGTCACTGACATATGGGCCCAACAAGGGTCTGGCCCACATGTCAGTGACACAACTGGACCTGGAGTTAAGTCATTGTAGCTCAGTCCATATCTTATGTAGGTGTGCCATTGCTCGCTATAAATACTACACCTCCCACGACATCGCTATCTCCTCCCCCTCCCTCTCATGTCGACCACCATGGCATCACCCCTCCCCAAGCCCTAGGAGCCCCTCGCTGCACCGCACGGACGGGCACGCGTCGTCGTTCCGTTCCTCGCCGCCACTAGTCGAGGAGGACGCATCGGTGTTCTGCTCCTCGCCGCTACGCGACGCGTCGCCGTTCCGTTCCTCGCCGCCACTAGCCGAGGAGGACGCGTCAGTGTTCCGCTCCTCGCCGCGACGTGATGCGTCGCTGTTCCGTTCCTTGCCGCCACTGGTCGAGGAGGACGCGTCGGCGTTCCGCTCCTCGCCACAACGCGTCGAGGTGGACGCGTCAGCGTTCCCAATCTCGCCAGCACGCGTGCCGGAGGACGCGTCGGCTCCCTGCTACGAGGAGAACGCCGCGCCGCCCGCCGAGCCCCCCAGCCTTGAGGAGCTTTGGAAAGAAATGGATGTCGCCTTGTGGGAGGCTTTGCCTCCAGCAGAGCGTGCCAAAATAGAGGCGGAGAAGAAGGCCGAGGAAGAGAAGCGCACCACGGAACAAGTTGCCTGGGAGGCCTATGTCGCATCCAAGAGAGTCAGGCGATTGGCTCTTTGGCAAAAGGCTCGTGCGAGGGCCGTGAGGGTGGCGGAGGATGCCCGTGCCGATGCCCTGAGTGCAGTCGGGCCCAAGCGCCTCATCTACGCTTGGCGGTACGTGGACCGGGTGCACACTTCCAGCGAGGAGGAGTACCTGTTGGCACCGGATCACCACGCCGGTGAGACCGTGCTCACCCGCCGGCAAGCCACCAATCAGCACCTCACGAGTTGCGAGTCTGAGGAAGAGGCGTTGTGTTGGCGCGCTGGGAAACGGCCGCTCACCCGCCGGCAAGCCACCAATCTTTTAGGAGGAGTATAATTTTTGTTTCATAAGGCGATCTCATTAGTTTTGGGACGCAAATGATAAATCTCAAACGTTCAGGAATTTTTAGCGTCCTTAATTAAGTATGTAAAAGGGAAAGTTTGGAAACCTTGTGTATTCGTACGCATTTTGCAAGTACGTGCATATAGCACAATCTTTACTATATACTATCGTACTACACGTCTCTCTCGATATATGCTTGCAGACTGTGCTACTCCCTCCGTCCAGGTCAATAAGTCATATTTGGTTGTGCATCATGACCAAGAAGGAGGGAAGACTTATACACATAGACGGAGGGAGTACTACTATTACTTATGTACATGCAAATGCATGTTTTAACATTACGATGCAGTTTTTGTAAAAGTAGAAAAACAGCACTAGTCAAGCTTGTGAAACGATTCAATGCAAAACAAATGCAAAAATGCTCGTTTGATTGTTTACTTTTAGCTTCCTTCTCAGTGGTTATTTCTCTATCGTACTTTGTACGGAGTATCTCACTGGTTAGAAAGGCATGCAAATTCCCAAATGTTAGTGCATGTCACATGCACTACTCCATCCGTCTAGGTGAGTAAGTCATCTTAGGCTGTGCACCGTGACCAAGGAGGAGGAGAAAACGAGAAACGTTAATGTTTATTTGCTAATTAATAGTATTGCATGCAATGAACTAACCACTGCATGTCGTGTTTGATATCTCAAGTCATGAAAAGCATGCACACTCTTTATCTCTTATTGGTTGATATGTCAAGAAACAAGAATCGAGGTAGAAGTTAATGCACCGCGCCTAAGTGTTTTGGGATTATTTGGTTTTCATAAGATGACTTACACACCTAGACGGAGGGATTACAATGGTGAGGAATAAACCAGTTAAATCTTTGGTCAAATTTTAGCACAAATTACAATGGTGAGGAATAAACCAGGACGGAGGAGTAGTTTAGAAGCCCAAATAAATGAGTGGGGCGCCTTGTGGGAAAAGCTGGGGAAGCCGCCAAAAGAACTGGCCCTAGGAGTAGTAGCTAGGGATCGAGTGTGCGAGATGAACCGGAGAAAGTAAATTCAAAGAGATGAAATGCAAAAAAGATGGAGGGATGTGATGGTTGCTTGTCCGTTTATTTTACCAAGCCACTTATTACTGGGAGTGGTTGGGTTTTGTGATATGACAGCTTTACTACCGCGCCACGAGCGGGGTGAGAGGTGAGACTCCCGTGCAGCGCCGCCCTCTACACTTGTACTACATCGGTCGTGGGTTATTAGTCCCGCATTGAATTTGACTGAAGATTTAACTGACAAAATGTTAGTGCATGTCAACAAAAACTATATCGTTGGATTCGTATTTGAACATAGTTTTGAATGCTATAATTTTAGGTGACATGCATCAGTATTTATTGTACTATATATAATGTTAGTTCAATTTTTGGTCATACTAATCTATAGTACTCCCTCCAGTCCTTTTTTCTTTGCGTTCTATGCTCAGCCCGCATACCAAGGAGAGGAGAGAGCAGCAAAAATCGGACTATTTTGCCCCTGGTTTGCTATAGAAGGGATGTTGGGTAGTTATTGTGCGCATGCAACGATTGGCTCGACACCCTGTATTCTCGCGCCCACGTTCTCCTTTGTCCACCTCTCTGCATGCATGCGGGTTCTCTCTCTCCGCTCAATCTCTCTATGCAGGTGCATGCGTCTCTCTCTCCCTGTGCAAAATCTTCTCAGCATCCGCGCCAATCTCTCACTCATTGCATGGAGTTTGAGCATGAAGAACGCCGAGGCAAGAAGAACAACATCGTCGCTTCATACTGGTGGAATTGGAGCCAAACCAATTCGTTTAATTTTGGCAGATGAAATCTTTCCGCCAAAATTTTTAGCTCCCTCCTAAACTGAACAGCTCGCCATAGATTAGTAGCTCGACCAGCACCCATACGACGTGCTCAAGCGCATGGACGCTACCGTCATCCTGGTGCATGCTGCAGTCTGCGAGCGCGCCACCTTGCACGAGTGCGTCGCCGTCCGCAGGCGCGCCGCACACCTGGAACACATCGCCTAGCTGCAACACTTTGTCGTTAGTTAGCGCCCCGTCTTCCACAAGTGCGTCGTCGTCCACGAGCGAGAGCACGCTTCGGTACATGAGCTCGATGTTGTCCACGTTAAGCAAGCTTTCATCCATGGTCTCACTAGGGTTGGCTATCCTACCACCACCACGATAGGTGCATTTCATCCATGGAGATGTACGTGATGCCCTGTTCAAGAATTCATCCGATTAACCAGTTAACTTGCCGATTAATCCCTACTCGTAGGGTCACCGAGTAGCCGATAAACTCAAAAATCGTCCTATTAATTGATTAAATGGCCGATTAGTCGATTAATCCCCTACTCACCAGCCAACCGAGCAGCTACCAGTTAACGATTTCCTCAACAATGACGGGATGTAGTAGAGATGGAAGAATGGGAAGGTGAGATGGGACCGGTGGGGACTGGGAGGAGAGTAAGAGGTAGGCGGCTGGCTGCCTTGGGAAGGCGCGAAGGACATGCATGGGAGAGAGAGAGAGAGAGATAGGAGTAACTGCAGGCATGCGTGTGAGCAAACATAAAGGAGGGGTAAAGTTGGAAAGAACAGCCCCGACACGCTAATACGTAGAGCATTGCGGGAAAAATGGATCTTTCTTAAAGGCAGACTAAAAAGGACCAGAGGGAGTAATAAGGTGCCCGTGCATTGCACTAAAGAGTGAAATGCATTGATCGGAGAGTTGTTTATTTTTGCAAAGGATGTGGGGGTCATCTCATGTGTAATGGGTATCGATAGGTTTCTTCGGATATTATTTCATCTCTAGAGCTCACAAACATCCGGGTCAAATAGATAAAAATGTATCTTTTGCAAACAATAGCGTTCAACTATTCAACCTGCATCCAAAACTTGTGAAGAAATAACACTTATTGTGCTTTACAAGAAATGATCTTTAAGAATTAGTTTTTGAGTATCGATTGTTATACATGTTGGCTACAGATGACATGTCACTTTCTTATAGTCAACAGTTGGCTATACTATTAAGTAATATTAACCATGCCCTTATACACCTAGACGGAGGGATTAAATCAGGATGACTTGCAAGCGGGCAGAGGAGATGTAATAAATGGTTCATCGTAAGTCTTTCACCAGTACTGTAGTAAAAATTCATACATGGAAGATTCTAGACTAAACCATAAACGGATACACTTTTATTCATGCGTGATACTCCAATAGAGCAAGATCCTGCATGGAAGTATCCACATGCTTAGAAAGCGGATTACATTGAGCAAAGACTAATGATCAACATTTAACTTGATAATGCGTATGTCCAGGTGAACCTCCCTGGATTTCTAACAGGAAGGACAGAAACACATACAGTGCAACGGGACCAGCACCGTTGGCGTTGAGGTTGTCGCCCATGTCCAAACACCACGTAGACACAGTCTTTGAGCACGGTTCGTAGTCATTCCACGCTCGGTCATTGAAGTTTGTAACTATTTTAGATTAGAATATACTACTCCTCCGGTGCTAGTAGTAGAGCAGAGTCCTACTCTACTACTCTACTCAAGCAAGTTAGGGCATAGCACTGTAGGGAGTACCAGTACTGTGATCACTCAAGCAAGTTGTCTGGCATCGACATGACCCTACGCTGCTGGTATGTGTCTCGTAAGTCAAGCGGCGTGTTGTAGTCATCATCACCTGTCCACTTCCCGCAGCACATATTCGCTTCTCCATCTTTGTCCGCACATAATCTCGTCCAATCTTCCATCCCCGCTAAGGCGCCTCCCCCCCTCGTTTGAAACCCAAGCACTAACAATGGCAGAACCGAGCAGCGTCCGCCGAAAGAGTGGCTGGAATTCGCTCCCGCAGAGGTAATCAAGCTCATTGTTTCGTGTGTGGTCAATCTTAGTACCATGCCGCTCGCCGCGTGCTCGTCGGGGCTGTACCGTTTACTCAAAGCCCTCAGGCCGGAGCTTTTCAAGCCAGCTCCTTGCTTGCTGATGCCGCCTGATCTTCAGAAACGGCATGTCACGCAGCATAACGATCATAGGGTGGCGAGCATCAACCCCCTTGACTGCGATCCGATCCCCGTCAGCCTCAACAACATTAAAGGTATGTACTGGGTCGGCATGAACATGTCTTGGATGGTGCTCGTCGATGGTCGCGGCAGCTGGATGCTCGTGGAGGTCTACACCCGGCGATTGATCCCCCTTCCTTCGATTAACATTGCACTGCTTTGGCACCGCGGCCCAGAATACTCGGAATCTTACAGTAGCCAACATGATACCAAGTTTGATTTTCTCAAGGTTGTAATCTGCCAAGTGCCCACAAGATCTGCGAATTATAAAGACTTCAGGATAATTGCGTTCTTCAACCGTGGTCTCGCCTATCTGACAGGTCACTGCGGTAAGTGGATAAATCTGCACGTCCATCGCAGGATCATACATCCTCCATAGCTCTCTGATGCCATTGAACACAAGGGCTTCATTTACGTTGTTGACTCCTTCTATGGCTGGACGTATTGCTGGCCTACTCCAGTCATCGCTACAAACGGCTGTTACAGTAGTATGTTACTTTCTTATGATATCATGATGGCTTGCTTATATTACTATCAACATTTGCTGAAAAAATATTCATGCTCATAACATGCTGTTCTTAAGATTGACTAAATCAAGAGCCCTTTTTTATTTGACTCCAACTTGATATGATGTTGTAGGCCGCCTGGTATCCCTACCCTTCCTAATCCCAGAACCTTTCAAAGAAAAGCGGCATGGCAGTTGCAGGTGGTTCCTGGCTCGATCAGACGACGGCGAAAGATTGATGATCGTTCGCACGTACCGGACGTGTTGTTTTGCGGAATACAATCACATTCACTGCAAGGTCTTTGAGCAGGATCCCAGCTTCTCTGGGCCTTCAGGAATTTTTGACTGGAGGCTGGTAAGTAGCCTTGGTACACGCTCTCTGTTTGTCGGACTAAATTATCCGATTAACCATGAGATAATCGACGACAAGGATCATGATGGAAGCGCACACTACACAAAAAATACACTTCCGTGATGATACGTGTTTGTCACAGTAGGTCGCTTTTTTGTCATGCATGTACATCCATGACAAATTTATGACAGAATCAAGATAGTCATACCTGTGCTGTCATAGAAGTGTTCCATGACATTACCAAAATTATCATCACGGAAGTGTCCACTTCCATGACGATAAATCACGCGTCACAGAAGTGCTTTCGTCAAGGGTGACCGACACGTGGCATCCACCGTAACGGAACACCCTTAAGCTATCGGGTCGGGTTTTGGATCTGATAACCCGTTAACAGCCCCGACCAATGGGGATTTTCCACATGTAAGATCATCATTGGCTAAACACGTGTCGGCTCATCGTCGGGACAGATGTCATACACTCACTGGACAGAAGGCGCCTATGATACATCGACACGTGGCACGGCCCAACAAGTTTAAATGGGCCGGCCCAACAAGTTTAAATGGGCCAGCCCAACTAAAGGCCTACAAGATTTTGCGGACCATAATGGGCCGGACCAGCTAAAGGCCCACGAGATTTTGCGGACCATAATGGGCTGGCCAAGCTAAAGGCCTACAAGATTTTGCGGGCCATAATGGGCCGGCCCAGGTAAAGGCCCACAAGATTTTTGTGTGCCATAATGGGCCGACCCAGGTAAAGGCCCACAAGATTCTTGCGGGTCATAATGGGCCGGCCCAGCTAAAGGCCCACGAGATTTCACCGACATTAATGGGTCGGCCCAGCTGTAGGACCACAAGATTTTGAGGACCCTAGTAGGCCGACCCATTAACTGGCTGCCATGTTTTGGGCCAAATGTCGGCCCATATTTGATCCGGTCCATTAATGGCGTGCCATGCTCCAGGCCTAATAGTGGCCCATATGAGATCAGGCCCGTTGAAAGCCTACCACATTCTGGGCCAAATTACGGTCCAAATCAAGTCCGGACCTTTAAGAGGCTTTGGGCTCAATTATGGCCCATATCAGATTCGGCCCGTCAACTGGACACTATGCTTTTGGGCCCACTTGCTAAAGGCCCACTTAGTAATTTGGCCTGATATTAGTTTTGGCCTGTTAAGGGCCCGTTTAACATTTCAGCCCTATATTAATTTCGGCCTATTAAAAGCCCGTCATATAGTTGGGCCTAACTACGGCCCGGTTTGCATCCGGCCTGCTCGCAACTGATATCTGATTGGGCCAAACAAGGACCCAGACAATTTTGACCTATTAAAATCCCGTGATTTGATTCGCACAATCATGGGCCAGGGTTCATTTCGGGCTGCTGCGTAACTAGTAGGAATTAAGAACAAACCTACTCTATACAATAAAGAAATTACGGCATAGTAACTAAGAATAAACCTACACTACACAATAAAGGATTTAAGGTATATTACATCCACTGGGCATCAAAGTTCGCCACCAGTGATCATAAAGCGCAACGATGAAGCAGATTACAAAAACTGGGCACCATTGCAGCATAACAAAATAATACTGAACCGAGACCACTTCCAAGACAGTTCAAGAAAGGTTAGCCTTGTGGGGGAACTGCTGCGCAAGCTGCTGAGCAAGGCTGTGAGACCGGCCTAGCATGGCGGTCATAGCTTCCAGGTGTAGTTGTTTAGCGATGAGGTTCTCATTGGTGTTCTCCGCAATCTTTCTTAGAGATAGGACTTCAAGTTAAAGTTGAGTTGCAGAATGCCTTTCTGCTAGAACTTTGGACTGAAGAAGTCGAACTGATTCAGACAATGAGTTCTGTGAGCTTGTCTGACTGTTAGTCTCAAGTAACTTGAACACTGCATCAAGACAAGACTTTGGGGTTGTCTCGCTATCTTCAAGATGTTTTGCCTTCTTTGCTGCAATATATGTTGGGTTTGTCTCACAGCCTTCAGCAGACTTGTGCATGCCATCAGGCATATCACCTTGAAACAAAGCAGAGAGATGATAGGTTTTACACATGTATAAATAAAGATGATAATTGTTCTGTCAATCTATCCATTTTCAAATTAGAAAATAAAGAGTATGTTCAAAATATCAATAGCATAATTTGGCATTGTTCATAATGCGGGGAGCTTCACCACACTACTGGATTACCATGTCAACATAACAAGCATAGATGAAGGGCAAAGAAAATCATTGTATCTATTTTGGATAATGTGCATGGCATGTTGTTCATATCATCAGCCACATCAGTAAGATAAAACAGGAGATGACAAGGTGCAAACGTGGGATGCTTCACCACACACTAGATTATAGATCCACAAAAACAAGCATACATATAGGGAGTATTAAGTAATGTGCATGGTATGAATAAGGAATTTGGTTTTACAAGTAAAACTTAGAACTTACGGTTCTTACGAACATGCATTTTGGTAGAAACAACAAACTAAATACCAGTAAATGATAGGGAGTATGAGCAAATTAAACAGCAGTTGAGGATAAAGGCTTTAGAAGGACTGACTTACATTAACAGTTAACACCGGCTTTATAATGCCCTTCTCCATGGCAAGGGAAGGATAACTCAAGAATTTCAGCACAGAATCTTCTTCATAAGCATTGCCTGTACTGTACATTTTGTAGAGAGTAATTATAGATATGATAATACTGGAAGGGATAGAGGATAATGAAGATAAGATGCAGATTGATGCTACATAATCAACTACCAATCCCTGGAAGTACAAGCGTTACAGGACAAAATGTACTGACAAGAGCAATGGGCTACACTTCTGCACTGGCATTGTCTATGTATTCTACTTGTTGGTAAGATTAAATATAGATTTGATCTTTTTTAGTAAATGGTGGGCGAGGGAGATAAGATGCAGAATGCTACAAAATGAACCAATCCCTCTTCCCATAATACAAGAGTGTTTTGAACACTAGTGTACTGTACAAGACGTTCTTATATTATGGGACGGAGGGAGTAGTTGTTAATGTAAGTACAGTGATAGACCATGTTCAGTCCTTACAAGAGGACTGCAGAGCTAAACCTCTTCAAAAGCATTGGGTTGATTCTAAATTTATGTAAGAGTCCATACGGATCTTATAATGTCCACCAAATGGACGATTACGAGGCTAACATGTGCAGTGATGCTACATAATCAAACATCTATGAAAGTAAGTATGGTCATACAGGACAAGAGGTACTCACAAGAGCAATGCAGTGTGCAGTATAGTTGCGAGATTCTGTGGTCCCTTGAGAACGAATGTTCTTCTGCTAACAGTTTTCGTACAAGTGAGACATTAAGGCAAATGCAGAAATGTAGTTCAAATTGTGATGTGATATCATAGACAGTACCTAACTCTGCAGCCGAGACCAATGTGTAACAAGATTATTCCAGTCACCGTCGGATAAATGTAGCACTGGAGACTTTACAGAAATTTCGTTCAGAGGCTTGCCATCGAAGTGCGCTTGCCTCGGGTAGGAACGATACTTCATCAACGAGTGCTTGAAAAGCGCAACCAACCCTTGCTCGTCATCACAATCCAGTTTGCGCCTCACCTATTTAAAAGAATGAAATCTTTTGTCTTCTGTCAGCAGAAACATATGCAGTAATGACCATGAATAACATTAGTACATTACTTACGCGTAAGTTGCGGAGGAAGACTGGAAATTGTTCTGTGTCTGCGGTATAATCTTTCCATGAAGGAAAGATGCGCTCAAAGTTCCTGACAACGACATAAGCTTCGTCTTCTAAACTGGGAAGAAATGGAACAGGGGTCCTATTTGCTACAATTGGGGCTTTCTCTGGTTCGAAAAGGGATTTGGCAACTGGATTTGGTGTATCTTTGCTGGAATGGGGTTTTTGCGTCGTACAGCTGGTGCTATGTCAACTAGCATAATCATATTGTTTGCTGCAGTTGGGGTCTGCTGAGTTGGGGCATCAGAAATGACCAGTGTAGTGGGGCTAGAGTCTGCTAGAGTTGGGGTATTTTGTGGGTCAAGTGATATTGCAACTACACCTAACGGGCTATTTGATTTATTAAGTGCCACTACCTTTTCCAAATACTTTGCTTGTGCTCCTCCACGATCAGCAATTGCCCTCTTCCTTTTGAACGTCTGATACACAAGAATAGCATTTGAATGGATAAATATGGTATGATGACAGATGGAATATGTACTGAAAATGGATAGGCAGGGCGTATTCACATACATGATGTGTAAACTAAGCTAATGGCAGTTCAACAAAGTAGAAGCAATGCAAAGCATCAGTTGCAAGATATGTGCGAGCAATGTAACCTTGGAAAGTTAGAGCAAGTACCTTGATGGGTGAATAAGATAGGGCATCTTCCTCTGACTCCTCCACTAGGGAGCTACATTGACTTAGGTCTCCCGCTAGCTCAGAATCACTGTTAGGATCATATTCTGAGCATGAATCTGTAGGTGGAGAGTGTTTGCATTGCATTGCATCCAGACTTGATTTTAGTCCCTTAATGCCAAGTTTGACAGCCATGGCATTGTTCTGCTTTATTATTTTCATGCGCGCAAGCTCATAATCATTATGATGCTGTTCAGAATCTGAGATTCATGAAAACATAAAAGGTAGTCAGATTATCTATGGAATGCATTGCGGTTTCAACTCGGAGAGTGTCTCCCTATAAACCCCTGCATATGCAAAGTTCACCTCCCCAACCGTGCTAACCAGACCACACACAGAGATACACACCCGAGCGGCGAACATGCATTTTCAAAACTAATTTAGGAACATTTAGCTGACCAATTAAACTACTCTGTTTTAATAATATCAGGTTCGTATTTGAACAACTAAGCTTGTTTAGCTTGATGGGTGGAGCAGTGTTATTATGACACGAAGCATGTATTCTGATCGTATATTGATCATAAAAGGGAGAAACTCTAAGCATATATTTTTTAGCAAAATAGGGTTTCCCCTCTGATTTCTATTAAAGAAATCACCACGGAACCAACATGATCAATTAAGGGACAATTTGATTTATGCCCCTAGTTGTGATCCCCTCGTCTGTTTTACCCCTAGTTTGAGAAAGTCACCGGTTCTGTCCACACCACTTTGGAATTCTTTCGTTTTTGCCCTTCCGTCACGGCTCCGCTTGGTCAGCGCCATTTGACCACATACGGCGCTCTGTTTTTGACATTTTTTCCCCTGTGTCCCCAGCCCCGATACCCCTTCGTCCTCCTCGAGCTCACGTGCAGAAACAAAAAGAGAGTGGCAGAGCTCGTGAAGAACGGGATCGAGAGCCGCCGTGGGAGAGGCCCGAGTGGGAGGAGAAGATGCGGACGACAAGCTTCCCGTTGTCAAACTCCTCGACGGCGGCTGGTTCTACTGCCGCAGAGGTAAGTGGAGCACTCCGTGGGGATTTGGGGATTTTCTAGGGTTTCAACCATTTGACCCCCTCATTCTAGGGTTTCTCTGATTTGGGGATTTTTTTTCTCTTCTTCTGATTTAGATCGATGGGATGGGGATTGTGGAGCTCGTCTCGGAGTACCATCACCCAGACGAATCATTTTTCGGCTTGGAGCCTAGATCTAAGCACCGTTGCCCTGGACATGGCCTAGTTCCTGCTTGTCGGGTGGCTTGGGGAGGGGCTAGCACGGGTCGACAATTTTTGGGTTTCCCTCTTGATGTAAGTAGTTGCTTGTCAATTTGGGAGGTTGTTGTTATTTTGAAATTTCTAATTTTGTTCATCTAATTAGTTGCCAGATGAGTGCAAGTGGGTGGTTTGGGTTGACCCTCCTCCTCCACTGCGTGTGGCCCTTGCATTTGAAGATCTACATGCAGAGATTGAACGCAGCTGGATCAAGTCTCACAAATTGCAGAGGGAAAATATGGAGCTATCAAAGAAGAACCGTGCTTTGAATAAGAAACTAAAGGAGAGAGATGAGATGCTCAATGTTTGGGCAGTGTTGTTTAGTGGAATTGTTGTATGTGTTGTAGTTGTGGCTTTATCAGTGTTATCACAGAATCAAGCCACTAAGTGAAGCAAGTATGTTTATTGTTGTTGTAGTGCAGGATGTGGATGAACTTTGTAATGTACCAATCCTAATGTAATGCTATTTGGTGTTCTAAATTTCTGCAGTTTAGTTCATGTTGGTAGATGACTAGAGAGATGACCAAATTGTCATCGTCGACGACAATTTGGTTCATATTCGTAGATGACTAGAGAGATGACCAAATTGTCGTCGACGACGACAATTTGGTTCATATTGGCAGATGATCAAACAACTTCAAATTAAAGCATGACATAGCAAGCATCACATATGATCAAACAACTTCAAACTAAAGCATGACATAGCCAACATCTCAAATAGTAGTTCAACGGCAAGTGAAAATACTAGTTCAACATCCTGACATCTCAAACAGTAGTTCAACAGCAAGTGAAAATACTACAACATCCTGACATCTCAAACAGTAGTTCAACAGCAAGTGAAAATACTAGTTCAACATACAGTCATCTCAAACAGTCACCAGCAAGTGCAAATGAAGACCTAAAACTTGAGTTTTTTGCTCCTGGTGTTCTCAGCTGGATTGGGGGCTAGCCTTGTTTTGCTCCTAGCGTTCTTTGCTGGGTTGGGGGCTAGCACACCAGGAACTTCAATTGTTGTTGTCTGCTTCTTAGCTGGAGAAGCTCCTCTATTTGCTGCCTTCTTATAATTCTTTCTTGGGCTGTGAAAAGTGCAAGCATGTCACATTTCATATGATAGTGCATGAAAACAAACATATATACAAAAACATACACAAACATCACCTGATTATAGTAGCTTGTGTAGATGTTGGTGTTCGCTCTATAGATTTCTCTTGTGGTGGATCTTCTGCATCTGTTCCATCATCTACTTCCACTGCTGCCACTTGCACTGCTGGCTCTTCTGCATTCTCAGCTCCCAAATGTTCATCTTCACCAAAGGATGCATCAACTAAATTTTTGCATTTGTTGGCATGGTGTCCTCGTCCTCCACACCAGCCACATTTTTTCCTCCTAGGACCTAGTCCTTTTCTTTCAGTAGTGGACCTAATTCTAGTTTTCCTCGGCCTGCCAGGTGCTCTGTTTTGAACTGGAGCAGAAAGTTTAAATCCTGGATTCACATTTTCCCACTGTTGCTTCCCTTCCAAAGCTGGAAGGTTGTCAGCATAAGTAGCTTGAATTTCTCAACAGAATAAAACTTGTGCACATACTGATCTATTCCACTGGCTTCACCTCTAAGAGAAGTGATAAAGAACAGAGCATGGATACATGGCTTACCAGTTACTTTCCATTGTCTGCAACTACAAGACCACTTCTGTAAGTCAACAGGGTACCTCCATTCTCTATCAGTAGCAGTAACTTCAACCTCTGTTGGGCTTCTCCTAATCAAACTCATCTCTAAACCTTTTGTTTTTGCCATTAAGGCCTTCATCACAGATGGAACAATGAGATGGCCTTGAAAATGATCAATGGCAATCCTATTCCTTATATCAAATTTTTGCATAATGTACTGCCTGATCTTGTCACACAAGTCAACTATGTGAAGCCCCTTGTATTTCTTGATCCTTGAGTTGAAAGCTTCAGCAAGGTTGTTGTTCACATAGTCTACCTTGCAAATGTCATTGATGTGTGCTCTAGCCCATATTTTTGTGTGAAGCTCCTCTAAATATTCTTTAACTTTGGGCCTACTGTGCAACTGATTCAGATGATAGTTGTGCTCTCTAATGCTTTATGTAAGTGAGCATGGCCACAAATTCTCATCATAGAACTTGCCTTTGAATTTCTTGTTGAAGTTTTGAGCCAAATGCCTCATACACTCCCTGTGCTCCACCCCAGCATATACATCATCAACAGCTGTCTCCAATCCTTTGCATGCATGAGTATGTATGACTAAACCTTCTGGATGTCCTATTACTTTCTTCAGCTGTTGGAAGAACCAAGTCCAACTCTCAATTGACTCTGCTTCTATGACACCATAGGCAACTAGAAATAACCAATTGTGTGCATCAAGGGCACAAGTAGAAACAAGCTGGCCCCTGTACTTACCATTTAGTGCTGTTGCATCCACAGCAAGGTAAGGCCTGCACGCCTCCAAGAAACATGTCTGACATGCCTTGAAGCACACAAACACTCTTCTGAAACACTCCTTGTGCAGTTTCTTTCCTCTCAATGAGTATTCCACAGTGTGCTTGTCAATTTCAACTACACTGCCTGGTGATGTTCTCTCAACCTCAGCCTTGAATGAATAAATCAGATTGAAACTATCACTGTACTTACCAAACATCTTATCTAGTGCCATCTCTTTACCAAAATAACACCTACTATATGGCACCTCCACTCCATACTTCTCTATCAACCTGTGGTGAATTTCCTTTGGACCTATCCCTGGATTTTTTCTAATCCAAGCCATAGAAGCATTTGCTATCCATCTTCTCTTTGCAGCCCTCAATCTCTGAGATCTGTTAACACTTGGACAGTTATGAGGGTAAGGGTTGACCTTAATCTGTTAAAAAAGAACAAGCAATTAGTACATGAAACATAAATTTTGAACAATAATTATAAAAAGGAAAATAGAAAATGCATTAGTACCTGAAATAATGTGCTTCTCCTCATTAAAGAGGCATGTAGCCTCCACTTACATCTATCAGAGGCACATTTTACAGTAAACCTTCTTTGGTCAGTTTTCAAAGTGATGTACTCTGTTTTAGTGGTAATTGAGAAAGTTGCAACTACATTTCTGCAGTCAATTGCTGATGGAAAAACTACACCTTCCCCAATAGAGGGATTATCTCTGTCATACATCATGACAAGTCTGTCCTCATCTTCAGCTTGAAAATCTCCATTGTCTAGGTCCTCCTGCTTCTCATCTTCATCTATATCAGAGAATTCAGCAGGAATGTACTCCTCATCTACATAATCTTCCTCATTGTTGTGCTGACCATAGCCTGGATAAAGTTTCTCATCTTCTCCATCAGACAAAAGTGCTGCATCAGGTTCTACTTCCTCCACAACAGGATCAACTGGTATGCTAGGTTTAGCTTGGGTTTTACTGCAAGAATGCTCAGACTGAGCATTTGAACTTGGGGTTGTAGGTGGCCTGCAACTGCTACTTGTTCCCCTTGTGTTAGTCCTAGGTTTTGCAGATGCTTTAGAACCAGAGGGCCTTGAAGCATGGGGGTTTGAATTATTTTCTGAACCAGAGGGGGGCCTACGCCTTTGAATAACATTGATTTCCAGATTGCATGACATGGTTTGTGCATTATTTGCAAACATGTCACCTAACTCATTATCAGACTGAACAGGCACCCAAGTAACTTTAGACACATCCCAGTACCTTAGCTCAACAGCATCATGTAATCCCATGGATATTTGGCAAATATTGTTGCCCTAAACTGCTCAAATGTGTTGTTGTTGTCCACCACTAATGGAAATGTGAAGCCAGTTTCTTTTCCTTCTGTACCAACATCAGTTAAAGTGCATGTCTCCATTCTAACAATGATATTAAATGCTCTAGCTGATGAAGCTATGTACCTAGGGTAGGGGCATGGACCTGTCCTAAGTACCCTACCCAAGGACATCCCTAGAAGAAGTCACCTTTCAATCGACTTGGAGGTATCCCACTCGATGGATTCAAGACACTCGACCACGAAGCAATCACTCGACCAAGATCCAACCACTCGACTGCCAGGAGATCTAAAGTCACCCTGCACGCAAACGGTCGGTCATTAAGTAGCTTTTATGGTCATCATGGCACTTTATTAGGGGCGTTACCAGTAACCCGCAGTCTTAATATACTTTAAACCCTGCATTACTGAGGGCTGGAGGGGCCTGGCGAACTCTATATAAGCCACCCCCTCATCAGTATCAAGGGTTCGCACCCCTGTTATTCGTACACACATAATTCAGTCGACCGCCTCCGGGCACCGAGACGTAGGGCTATTACTTCCTCTGAGAAGGGCCTGAACTCGTAATCCTCGTGTGCTTACAACTCCTCCATAGCTAAGATCTAGCCTCTCCATACATACCCCCCTACATCACTGTCAGAGTTAGAACCATGACAGTTGGCACCCACCATGGGGCCAGGAGTCTTAGCGCCTAGTTGGAGAAGTTGTGATTTTTTTCCGATCTCTTTGATCATGGTTTCGGGCGGAGCTTTGGTGGAGGGCCGCGAGATCCGTCTCGGCGCGCTCACGTTCATCGCCGACGACTCCGCTTGGCTTCAGGAGGCTCCACTCGACGTCGACGCGCTCCTCGTCCACGGGGCGACGCACTTTCGTGCATGCGTCTGTGGCGTCCTCCTGCGGCAGCCGTCGACCCAGTATCGGTCGGCTCCTGTGGCATCTCCCCGCCCTGTTTCTCACCGGCGCAAGCACTTCGGTCGGTCGAGGCTTCCGAGGTGGGTGAGGCATGCGGTGGCCCGCCAGTCGGCCACCCCACAAGTCGCGGCAATCGAGCCCGACGAATCCCTCTACGGCCTGTTCGACCTGTCGACTGGCTCCGTAGAGACCGCATCCGAATGCGACAGCAGTGACCCAGCTGCAGAGGTTCTAGTGATCGACGGGCCACACAGTCCTCCCGGTTTCCCCCGCGCTGACGGAGGCGCGGATGGGGGCGACCCGTCGCGTCCTCACGAGGAGTATCTCCCCGAGCCTCTCACGTCGTTGCAGCGGGAGGAGCTTCACTGCCGGAACATGGATGCACTCCACACTCCTATCGTTGGAGAAACCCCCGAGGCCCGAGCCTTGGAGGACGCGCGCTTGGCTAAATTGGCCGAGCGCACTCAACTAGAGAATCTCCAGTGAATACTCGATGAGCGAGCGCGTCAACAGGCTCCAGAATCCAGTCGACGTCAACTCTTTCCGCCCCCGCAGGTATATCGTACTCTGATTCAGAATTTGGCGGCTGCAGCCCGTATAGCAGAGTCGATTCAGCCCTCCCAGTCAGAGGATGGCAGAGGCTTGTTGCAAATCAGAGCATTGCTCCGGGCAGTGGGAGACCAGAATTCTGCTGTTTCTCAGTCACGGAACAGGATCCACAGTCGATCCGTTGCAACGGATACAGTCCAGTCGGCTCACAGCCCAAGATCGCCTCCGAGGCGTGAGGGACGTGGAGACCGGCGTGATCAGTACAGAAGGAATGAGCAGTATGATCACCGATTCGATCGTGATGATCGACGTCGAGTGCCAACCCCTTCCCCGAGGAGTTGATCATATGTGCCTCGAGAGCAGGATAACAGACGCCCTCATAGTGTTGGGCGGAGAATTCCAGTCGACCCCAGGGAACCAGGCTTTGATGCGAGATCCATTCTCGTTCAAGGTTTGGTCGACAGGAATAGAGCTCACCGAGAAGGCCACGACAGAGATGCGCCTACCAGTAGCAGAGTACATGTTTCAGAGCCGGAGTGTTTCAGTCGAGCCATCAGAGCCGCTGTAATTCCTCCCAACTTCAGGTTGGCGACTGGAGTTAGTAAGTTCACCAGTGAGTCCAAGCCCGATACTTGGCTCGAAGATTACCGAGTGGCTGTCCAGATTGGCGGTGGGAATGATGAGGTAGCCATGAAGCACCTGCCTCTCATGTTAGAAGGCTCGGCCAGAGCGTGGCTGAATCAGTTAGCACCCAGCAGCATTTACACTTGGGAGGATCTCTCCCGAGTGTTTGTCACCACATTTAAAGGAACATGCAAGCGACCTGTAGGCCTTACGGAATTGCGGTCTTGCGTGCAGAAACCGAATGAAACTCTGAGGATTACATCCAGAGGTGGATCACATTGCATCACACAGTTGAAAACGTACCAGATCATCAAGCAGTTTGTGCCTTTAAAGAAGGCGTTAAGTACAGAGAATTGAATCTGAAGTTCAGTCGAACCAGAGAGATGTCTCTGAATCGGATGATGGAGATTGCCACCAAATACGCTAATGGTGAAGATGAGGATCGACTTCGGAGTGGCAAGCATAAAATAGTCGCCCAGGAAACCGGAGGAAATTCCAGTCAGAAACAGCAGCGAAAAGCCGAGCCAGCCGCTCCTGGAGAGGCCCTCGCCGTAACCCAGGGAAAATTTAAGGGAAAATCCAAAGGACCTTGGAACCCCAAGAAAGTTAAAGACCAAGATGGAAATGATGTTTTGGATCTACCGTGTCACATCCACACCAAGAAAGATGAAGAGGGTAAACTCATTTACCCAAAGCATACCACTCGACAGTGTCGGCTTCTGATCCAGCAGTTTCAGGGCAAGCAGTCCAAAGATAAGGAAAAGGAGTCAGACAAAGTTGAGGACAAGGAAGATAGTGATGATGGGTACCCCCAGGTCAATTCCACCCTGATGAATTTTGCTGATGTTGAGAGCAAAAGTCGACTGAAGGTTATTAACCGTGAGGTAAATATGGTTGCTCCGGCAACGCCCAATTATCTGAAGTGGTCCCAGACTGCCATCACATTCGACCAGTCTAATCACCCTACGCACATTGCCACCCCTGGGAGGCAAGCTCTCGTGGTCGACCCAGTTGTCGAAGGCACTCGACTGACCAAAGTCCTGATGGATGGAGGCAGCGGTTTGAACATACTGTATGCAGAAACATTGAAAGGGATGGGCATTCTGATGTCCAGGCTCAGTACCAGTACCATGAGTTTCCATGGAGTCATTCCTGGGAAGAAAGCCGAGTCACTCGGCCAAATTGCTCTTGATGTGGTTTTCGGTGATTCCAAGAATTACCACAAGGAAAAGTTGACATTCGAAGTTGTAGATTTCCAAAGTGCTTATCACACTATTTTGGGCAGGCCAGCTTATGCACGCTTCATGGCTCGACCATGTTATGTGTATCTCAAATTGAAGATGCCTGGTCCCAAAGGTGTGATCACTGTTATAGGCAATCGGAAGAAAGCAGAAGAGTGTTTTCAGAAAGGCTCAAAGATTGCTGACGCTCAGATGGCAGTGGTCGAGCTGCAAGAGTATCAGAAGACTGCAGATCCGAGTGAGTTGCTACGAGCTAAGAAGCCTGCTTTAGAATCAACTTTTCAGTCGTCCGGTGAAACGAAGGCAGTTCACATTCACCCGACCAATCCAAACGCTGCTCCGACTCACATCTCAACGACGGTCGACTCCAAATAGGAAGAAGCGCTCATCCAGTTCCTCCGTGAGAACTGGGACATCTTCGCATGGAAGCCTCCTGACATGCCTGGAGTTCCCAGGGGGGCTGGCTGAGCACCGTCTACGAGTCGACCCAAAATTTAAACCCGTGAAAGAACATCTTCGACGGTCCGCCGTCCAGAAGAGGAAGGCCATTGGCGAGGAGGTGGCTCGGCCTTAGCAGCGGAGTTCATCCGAGAAATTTACCACTCCGAGTGGCTCGCCAATGTTGTCATGGTCCCCAAGAAGGACAAGTCACTTCGCATGTGCATTGATTTCAAGCATATCAATCGGGCCTGCCCGAAAGATCATTATCCTCTCCCCTGCATCGACCAGATAGTCGACTCGACTGCCGGATGTTAGCGTTTGTCTTTTCTAGACGCCTATTCCGGGTACCCTCAGATCCGTCTGTACGGGCCCGACGAGATCAAAACAGCTTTCATCACTCCATTCGGGTGCTTCTGTTATGTCACCATGCCGTTCGGCCTCAAGAATGCCGGAGCCACGTTCATGAGGATGATCCAGAAGTGTTTGCTCACTCAAATCAGTCGGAATGTGGAGGCATACATGGATGATATTGTGGTCAAGTCACGGAAGGGTTCCGACCTGCTGACTGACCTTGCTGAAACCTTTGCCAACCTCAGGAGGTATGATATCAAGCTCAATCTGTCAAAGTGCACATTCAGAGTTCCAGGTGGGAAGTTACTCGGTTTTCTCGTTTCCGAACGGGGAATCGACGCCAATCCTGAAAAAATTGGTACTATACTCCGGATGAAACGTCCTGTGCGTGTGCATGACGTCCAGAAGCTTACAGGATGCTTGGCCGCTTTAAGTCGATTCATCTCTCGCCTCGGTGAAAAGGCATTGCCTCTTACCGACTGATGAAGAAGTCCTACAAGTTCGACTGGACTCCAGAAGCTGATGCAGCGTTTACAGAGCTCAAAAGCTCTGCTCTCCACCCAGTCGGTGCTTGCTGCCCCAATCAGCAAGGAGCCTTTGCTGATTTACATTGCAGCCACAGGACAAGTTGTCAGTACAGTACTTACGGTCGAGCAAGAAGAAGAAGGAAAGGCCTTCAAAGTTCAGCGCCCAGTATATTATGTTTCTGAAGTTTTGACTCCTTCAAAGCAAAGATATCCTCATTACCAGAAGCTTGTATATGGGATTTATATGACCACGAAGAAGGTTGCACGTTACTTCTCTGATCATTCCATTACAGTCGTCAGCGACGCTCCACTATCAGAGATTTTGCACAACAGAGATGCAACTGGTCGAGTGGCCAAATGGGCGAATGAACTTCTTCCCCCTAGATATCAAGTTTAAGGCAAAGAAAGCTATCAAGTCCCAAGCAATTGCAGATTTCGTCGCCGAGTGGATCGAACAGCAACTTCCGACTCAAGTTCACTCGGAGCACTGGACCATGTTCTTCGATGGATCTAAGATGCTGAATGGTTCCGGTGCTGGGGTAGTATTGGTTTCCCCCTGAGGAGATAAGCTCAGATATGTTCTCCAGATTCACTTCGATTCCTCCAATAACGAAGCAGAATATGAAGCACTTTTGTATGGGTTGCACATGGCCATTTCACTCGACGTCCGTCGCCTCATGGTCTATGGCGACTCGGATTTGGTGGTTAATCAGGTGATGAAGGAGTGGGACGTCAGAAGTCCAGCTATGACTGGTTATTGCAATGCAGTGAGAAAGTTAGAGAAGAAATTTGAGGGGTTAGAGCTTCATCACATCCCCCGACTGAAAAATCAAGCGGCTGATGATTTGGCAAAGATAGGCTCCAAGAGAGAAGCCATCCCCAGCAATGTGTTTTTGGAACACATCCACTCGCCATCAGTCCAAGAAGATCCTTTTACAGATGAAGCCCCGCAGCCAAAGAGTGCCACAGATCCGACTGAAGTTGAAATTCCGGCAGTGGTCGACCTAATCATGGAAGTTTTGGCAATCACCCCCGACTGGACGATACCGTACATCGCATATATCCTGAGAAAGGAACTCCCGGAGGACGAAGAAGAGGCTCGACAGATCGTCCGTCGATCCAAGGCCTTTACAGTCATAAAGGGACAGTTGTATAGAGAAAGCGCGACTGGAGTCGGTCAGAAGTGTATAACACCAGAAGAAGGTCAGATAATCCTTGATGATATCCACTCGGGGACCTATGGTCATCATGCGTCCTCTCGGACCATTGTGGCTAAAGCATACCGAGCGGGATTTTACTAGCCAAGAGCGAATGTAATGGAAAAAGAGATAGTCGACAACTGTGAAGGGTCCCAGTTCTACTCCAACATGTCGCACAAGCCTGCATCAGCCCTGAAGACCATTCCACTCGTCTGGCCCTTCGCTGTTTTGGGATTGGACATGGTTGGCCCATTGAGAACAGGCAGGAGCGGTTTCACACATTGAAGCTAAGCCTATCAAGAATCTTGATGCTTGCACTGCTATCAGTTTCGTCAGAGAGATAACATTCAGATATGGAGTCCCGCATAGCATCATCACCGACAATGGGTCAAACTTTGATTCAGACAAGTTCAGAGCTTTTTGCGCCTCTCAAGGCACACGAGTCGACTACGCATCGGTCGCCCACCCCCAGTCGAATGGATAAGCAAAAAGGGTAAATGGTCTGATTCTCAAAGGACTAAAGCCTCGGCTGATGCATGATCTCAAGCAAGCAGCAGACGCTTGGGTCGACGAGCTTCCGTCAGTTCTGTGGGGATTGAGGACCACCTCGAATCGGTCAACTGGAAGAACTCCGTTCTTTCTGGTTTACGGAGCGGAAGCAGTCCTGCTGAGTGATCTACTTCACAATGCACCCCGAGTCGAGCTTTATACCGAAGATGAAGCAGAACAAGCCCGACAAGACGCAGTCGACCTCCTGGAAGAAGAAAGGGAAATGGCTATGATCCGATCGACCATTTATCAGCAAGACTTGCATTGATTCCATGCCAGAAATGTGAAGAGTCGAGCCTTCCAAGAAGGAGATTTGGTCCTCCAAGTGGATCAACAGAAACCACACAAGCTCGCTCCTACTTGGGAAGGTCCCTTCATCGTCACCAGGGTCCTCCACAATGGAGCGTATCACCTTTACAATGTCGATCGCCAGATCGATGAGCCACGAGCTTGGAATGCAGAACTGCTCCGCCCCTTTTACACTTGAATTCTCACTCCGATGAGATGTAATAAGAAAAACTTTTGTAGTCTATTTATCAAAGACAAGAGTGTTACAAATTTTCCTATAATTGTTGTCACTTTTGTTTTCGTGTGAAATCCCCCAGTGGGTCGCTTAGCTGCGAATCCGCTTCGCCTAAGTTCGTAAAAAAAATCCTACCGAGTGGTGAGCCAGACTCCCAGTCGGAGGCTTAGCTGCAGCCCAGTGCTCGCCTAAGTGTTTAAAAATCCTACCAAGTGGTGAACCAGACTCCCACTCGGAGGCTTAGCTGCAGCCCAGTGCTCGCCTAAGTGTTTAAAAATCCTACCGAGTGGTGAGCCAGACTCCCACCCGGAGGCTTAGCTGCAGCCCAGTGCTCGCCTAAGTGTTTAAAAATCCTACCGAGTGGCGAGCCAGACTCCCACTCGGAGGCTTAGCTGCAGCCCAGTGCTC
>NC_041386.1:35197755-35233317 GCF_002162155.2 Triticum dicoccoides | reverse complement strand
CGGAGGCTTAGCTGCAGCCTAGTGCTCGCCTAAGTGTTTAAAATCCTACTGAGTGGAGAGCAAACCTCCCACTCGGAGGCTTAGCTGCAGCCCAGTGCTCGCCTAAGTGTTTAAAAATCCTACCGAGTGGTGAGCCAGACTCCCACTCGGAGGCTTAGCTGCAGCCCAGTGCTCGCCTAAGCGTTTAAAAATCCTACCGAGTGGAGAGCAAACCTCCCACTCGGAGGCTTAGCTGCAGCCCAGTGCTCGCCTAAGTATTTAAAAATCCTACCGAGTGGTGAGCAGACCTCCCACTCGGGGGGTTAGCTACAGTCCAGTACTCTCCTAAGTTTGAAAAAATCCTAGTGAGTGGAGAGCAGACCTCCCACTCGGGGGCTTAGCTGTAGTCCAGTACTCACCTAAGTTTGAAAAAAATCCTACCGAGTGGAGAGCAGACCTCCCACTCGGGGGCTTAGCTGCAGTCCAGTACTCTCCTAAGTTTGAAACATCCTACCAAGTGGAGAGTAGACCTCCCACTCGGGGGCTTAGCTGCAGTCCAGAACTCGCCTAAGTTTTTAAAATCCTACCGAGTGGAGAGCAGACCTTCCACTCGGAGGCTTAGCTGCAGCCCAGTGCTCGCCTAAGTACGGAACACATCCCAATCCGCAAGGACGACAAGGTGCAAATCGACTGCTACCTTCTCCTTCGGAGCTGCACCACAAATACAAAGTTATTTCGAGTGAAGAACAAGTTCCACTCGACAGATAATTCATGAAGATATTCAACGATAAATCAAGTTCAGATAAGATCCAAAGGTCCTAGACTGCAGATCAAAGTACTCGAGCCTCCAGCTCGACAGAGTTTAATGGTTACAAAATCCACTCGGCATTTCGAGGCAAATTTAAAGTGAAGCATAAAAGTTTTTATTCCTCAGGCGGAGGACTAGAAGGGGCGACGAACTCGCCCAAGTCGATCCCGTATGCAATGCGAGTGGCGGCAGCAATGAAAGTCTCCATGAAGTCTTGAATGTTGTGCTTCCTGGTATTGGCAACTTGGATGGCGGCCAACTTTTCTTCTCGCGCCTCCTTGCAGTGGACGCGGACCAGAGACAAAGCGACGTCAGCGCCACATTCTAGCAGAAGATTTCTTCCATTCCGCCACTCGACCTGGGACTTCATTCAGTCGAGTCATCAGGGACTCGAGGTCATTCTGAAGCGTCGTCCTAGGCCAGAGCGACGTGTCGATCCGCGACATCGCAACCTTCAACTGAGCAAGATAGTCAACAACGCCGGCAACACGAGATTCCAGTCGGAGCACGTTCATAGCAGCCTCGTCCTTCACTTGAGAATTGATGGGGTCCAAGTCTGTCTCCACTCGACTGGTCTCCTCTTCGAAGTTCTGGCAGAATTCTGTAAACACAATTCAAGGATAAGTCAGTGGCTCTACACAGGTTTGGTAACTGCAAGTTAGTCGGGCCGGAGTAATTACCCTCGAGCATGACGAACAGCTTCTTGGCGAGTCCACCGAGATAAGCCTCCAGATCGTTCCTCTTCCCCGCCAGTTCACTTGCCTTGTCATTCAGAGCTATATTGCCATTCTTCAGACGGCTGACCTCTCGATTAGCAGCGTCGAGAGCAGTTTTCAGCCTGGAGTTTTCCTTTTCAAGAGTACCGACTGAAGCCAGTTTTTCTTCAGCAAGCTTCGTTATGTTCAGGGCCTCCTTCTGCGCTTCGGCAAGGTCTTGATCCTTCTTCTTCAGAGCCTCCTCCATTTTGTTTGTGAAACAGCAAGTGAGATCAACATCGAGGACGGCCAGAAAGAAAGGATAGTCGACAAAAGCTCACCAGCCATACCTTTTGCTTCGTCCCTCACCTTCTGCAAGTTCTCCTGAGCAAGCTTCAAGTCAAGGTTCAGCTGGATCTGTTTGTTCTCCAACTCAGTGTAGCGAGCCACAAGTTCGCAGGATTTCTGCAAAAAATCAGTCGACAGACATCCAAGATAAGTTGCTTCCAAGTAACAAAGAGACAATGATGGCGTTTCTAAGACTATAGCCGAATCAAAAACATTCGACAGTAGTCTCGGGGACTACACCCACTGGGTGCACTCAGCGTGCCCCCACTGGTTCGACCAAAAAAAATTGACTGCCCGCAGTCGACCGTGTACAGTTCCATTCGACATGGCCTGACCAGACCGAGTGAAGAGGTTCAGCTAAAGCAACACAATATAAAGACTACAGTCGACTGCCAGCAGTCCACCGTAGTCTCGGGGACTACACCCAGTGGGTGCACTTAGCGTGCCCCCACTCGTCAAAAAGATTAATAGACACACCCAGTGGGTGTACAGATATAAAGATCTTCGGAAAAGAGATTCTTCAGATAGCATATCCTAACAGAACAAGCGGTGAATCGACTGACTTGGACGTTGCTCTGAAGAGATGAACTCACGTCATAAGCTGCTTGGCTGGCTTCCCGAACCACCTTCACTTGCTCCATCATGATCCCCGCCTGGCGTATAGCCTCTTTAGCGGCACCCACTTGGTCCTCAGGGACATGGTATGTGTGGAAAAAAGCGAAGGCGGATTTGCAGTCGACGTCGAAGGCCGGACACTCGTCAGAGGTTCAGCGAAGGTCACAGAAGCCCGAGTGGTATCACCACCCTCCCGGACTGCGGCCTCAGGCGCCGGAGTAGTTTGTGGGGTCTTGCCAGCCGGCGCCCTCCTGTTCCTTCGCGCCCTCAGCGGCACTTCGTCGTCATCATCAGGGAGGTCAATGACATGAGGAGGAGCTACAAGAAAAATCCAATCGACCAGAATTACAAGAAATCGTCAGTCGACTAAAAGCAGAGCATCAGTAATCGTACCGGGGTTGGAGGTAACAGCGTCTTCCATCTCTTGATCATCGTCCTTGGCGAAGATCTCCGAGGTGGCAGCACTGCAAATTTCGAAAGTCAGTCAGCTTATTCAATGAGTCGACCAAGAGACCGTCACGTTCGACAAAGGAAAACAAATTCTACTATTACCCAGAAATGGTGGGGACAGTCATCTTCATCTTGGGCAGAGCCTTGGGCGGCTTGGACGGTGTCGCGCGTGGGTGCTTGGGAGCTTTTTCTGTCGGCGCTGGAGATGAGGTCCGAGGGCGCTTCGATGACTGCCCAACAGGGACAGTCGCCTTACCACGTTCCCGCACAGGGTCGTGTGTAAGCTTGGATCGCCGTTCCGAGCGGGGAGGTTCGACTTCTTCCTCCTCCTCTTCACTGGAGTCGTCGTCGTCATCCCCCTCTCCTTCGCCGTCAGGTTCCCAATCTTCTCTCTCGTCTCCACTTTCGCCTCCGCTCGCCTCTCCTTCCTCGGCCTGCTCCTGTGCTCCATTGGGTGTCGAGTACATCTCAGTAGTGGCCTAGAGGACAACAAACAAGACAAAAGTCAATCGACTGATCCAAAGAGAACAAATAAAGAAAGCAAGATCACAGTCGGAAACGCAAGGTCAGACCTTATCCACTTCGTATGTTTGGTCGAGTGGAGGAATCCTCCTGGCTCCTCGGGGGTTGTCCTTGTTCCCTGTGATACTCGACAGCCACCCTTCCAACATCTCGTCAGTGACCTCCTCTGGGTGAATCCGAGTGGTGTCTTTGAGACCCGAGTACAGCCACATCGGGTGGTCACGAGCCTGAAGCGGTTGGATGCGCCTCCGAAGGAAGACTTCCAACAAGTCCATGCCAGTCACACCCTCGTGGACAAGCTGAACCATTCGACCGACCAGCACATTGTCTTGCACCTTTTCCTTTGGCGTCACTTTCAGAGAGGCAGGTTTTTGTGCTCAATTCAGAGAAAAAGGTGGAAGCCCAATCAACTGTCCTGGGGTCACCTGGTCTTTATAGTAAAACCAAGTCGACTGCCACCCACGGACTGACTCGGGAAAAGTGATAGACGGAAAGGAACTTTTCCCCTCATCTGGATCGCTAGGCCCCCGCACAGCTGGGCGTCCGTTCATCACTCGACTTGGCCTTCTTGACCGACTGAGAGCGGCAAGTGAAGATGTGCTTGAAGAGTCCCCAATGGGGGCGGCAACCCAAGAAGTTTTCACACAAGGAAACGAAAGCAGCAAGATACACAATAGAATTGGGAGTAAAGTGATGGAGTTGCGCTCCAAAGAAGTTCAAGAAGCTCCGGAAAAAAGGATGAGGAGGCAGAGAGAATCCACGATCGATATGGGTGGTGAGGAGGACGCACTCACCATCAAGAGGCTGGGGTTCGACTTCTTTCCCCGGGAGGCACGCAGATTCATGGGGAATGAATCCCCCCTCGACCAGATCATCGAGATCATCCTGCCGAATCACTGACGGCATCTAGTCGCCCTAGATCCAATCCTTGGGCAGAGCAGTCCTCGAGGAAGATCCGCCCCGAGCGGACTTCTTCCTCTTCCCCTGCACCGCCGCCTTCTTCGCGCGCTCCAGAGCCGACGTCTTCTCCTTCACCATCGTCGCCGGCGAAGCTCGAACGGACCTACGGCACCAAGGTTAGAGCGGAGGTGGCGGAGGATCTTGTGAAGGAAGGGGGAAAAGTGAAGGCGCACTGTTCGGGGGTCCCGAGCCGGCAGCTTATAAGAGGTCGCTTCCGAGTGGCTGACTGGTAGGCCCAGGCAATCCCGTCAAATCCCGCAACAGGTGCGCACGCGGTACGTGGCGAAAAGGGTGGCACGGGGATCGAGGAGCTTCCATCCTATCCCATCCAATTACTGCGGCCGCCCCCGTCCCGCGCGCTTCCCGAAATTCAAATCCCGCAAAATCCGTGGGCCGCAGAACAACTCGTCAAACAGAAGATCCCTTTCACACTGTCACTCGGAACTTCACAAGTAAAGAAATTCACTCGACAAGAAGCCAAGAATGGATCAAGGCGACTGAAAGAAGTTGACGACGTCATCCGTGACAATTGATCCAAAACAAGACGTTCATACAACATGAAGAACCAGTCGGAAAGATCCCCAACTCCTTCCCCACTCGAACCTCGATCCATTCGGGGGCTAATGATGAAGCTATGTACCTAGGGTAGGGGCATGGACCTGTCCTAAGTACCCTACCCAAGGACATCCCTAGAAGAAGTCACCTTTCAATCGACTTGGAGGCATCCCACTCGACGGATTCAAGACACTCGACCACGAAGCAATCACTCGACCAAGATCCAACCACTCGACTGCCAGGAGATCTAAAGTCACCCTGCACGCAAACGGTCGGTCATTAAGTAGCTTTTATGGTCATCATGGCACTTTATTAGGGGCGTTACTAGTAACCCCCAGTCTTAATGTACATTAAACCTTGCATTACTGAGGGCTGGAGGGGCCTGGCGAACTCTATATAAGCCACCCCCTCCTCAGTATCAAGGGTTCGCACCCCTGTTATTCGTACACATAATTCAGTCGACCGCCTCCGGGCACCGAGACGTAGGGCTGTTACTTCCTCCGAGAAGGGCCTGAACTCGTATCCTCTTGTGCTTACAACTCCTTCATAGCTAAGATCTAGCCTCTCCATACATACCCCCCTACATCACTGTCAGAGTTAGAACCACGACACTAGCCGGATCAATCCTATGCAAACAGGGCATGATATCAACATACAACAACAGATCTGGGATCTAGGGGAGGAAGAAACAACAGATCTAGGATGGGGGGACTTACCCTAATGTTGTCTGCGACCGTGTCCTTGCCTTCTGGCCGCGGACGCCGCAGGTGGCACCGCTGCCGTCACCATCGTCCACCATTCTTGCCTTGAGGCCGCGGGCGCCGCAGGTGGCACCGCTGCCGTCGCCGTCGTCCACCATCCTTGCCTTGCGGCCGCGGTCGCCGTAGGTGGCACCGCTGCCGTCACCGTCGTCCACCATCTCCACAGTCACCGCGGGCACCGCAGTCGTCAACGCTGTCGCCGCCGTCGCCTCCTAGCTAGGGTTCATGAGAGTGGGAACGGAGAGAGAGTGGGGATGAGAGTGAGATGGGCCCGAGTGGGTTCTGTCCTAGCGGGGGGCAAGCAGGGTCCAAAACGGAGCGCCGTATGTGGTTAAACGGCGCTGACCAAGTGGAGCCGTGACGGAAGGGCAAAAACGAAAGAATTCCAAAGTGGTGTGGACAGAACCGGTGACTTTCTCAAACTAGGGGTAAAACAGACGAGGGGGACACAACTAGGGGCACAAAGCTAATTGCCCCATCAATTAAACCCTAAGCATGATCAATTAAATTGTATTATGGCTGTGCCATGGCAGATTTGAAGCTGCAAACCAAAGAAATGATATTTAGCATCCATTGTTTGCTTCGAACTAAGAACTAAATTCTAAGATATGAAAAGAAAGTAGAGTAACCAAGTTAAGATCTATTTTCTGGTTGAGATCAAAAAGTTGAGGAGATATGAAGTACCACCTCTCTTGTGGCGCCGTGTAGGCATCGGGGGTGCGATGGCTGTCGGTAGCGTTGAAGCAGATCTGCGATGGTAGACGGGTGCATCAGGGGATAAGTCCCGTTGCGGTGGAAGAGAAGGTCGTGTGAGCGGCCCCGGCAAAGAGGACGACATCGCCGATAAAGCGAGAGGACGCGATGCAAGGCTATTGGTCCGTCGCCGTGGATGAGAAACGTACATCTCTAGCAGTGGACGACGCGGTCTTGGTAGGCGCTCCGGCATGGTGGAGGACGGTGGCTGAGGGAGTCCTGGATTAGGGGGTATCCGGACAGCCGGATTATATCCTTTGGCCGGACTGTTGGACTACGAAGATACAAGATTGATGACTTCGTCTCATGTCCGGATGGGACTCTACTTGGCGTGGAAGGCAAGCTAGGCAATACGGATATGTATATCTCCTCCTTTGTAACCGACCTTGTGTAACCCTAGCCCCCTCCGGTGTCTATATAAATTGGAGGGTTTTAGTCCGGAGGACAACATACAATCATACCATAGGCTAGCTTCCAGGGTCTAGCCTCTTCGATCTCGTGGTAGATTAACTCTTGTAATACTCATATCATCAAGAATAAATCAAGCAGGACGTAGGGTTTTACCTCCATCAAGAGGGCCCGAACCTGGGTAAAACATCGTGTCCCCTGCCTCCTGTTACCATCCACCTTAGACGCACAGTTCATGATCCCCTACCCGAGATCCGCCGGTTTTGACACCGACATTGGTGCTTTCATTGAGAGTTCCTCTGTGATGTCGCCGTAAGGAAGGATGCCTCGTCTCGTTGTTAAAAGGAACATTACCGCCGGGGGAGCTCTGGCTGTCGGCCAAACTCTCCGGCTAGGCAGTTTCGTCATGACCGCCCGTTCGGGCGCTGCACCGACGATGACTTCTCGGGTCATCAAAAATAGCCTCTACATCGGCTCGGAAGTCGCCAAGCAGATGGATCCAATGGAGCTCTCTTCCCTAAACAAACTCTTGGACCGCATCGCCGCCTTGGGAGTCGGTACGGACTATGATCGGATTGGGCTTAAACCCGATCAAAGGGAGATTAACTCTCCATCGGTCACCCATCACGTTGTGGTGGTGGAGGAACAATGCGGCAACTCTTCCTCTATTTTGAGGACTAATTATGTCCGGATTCTTGAGCTCTCCGAGCCGGATACCCGCTTACGAGAGGACATCACCCAAGACCCGAACCTAGAATCAGGCAGCGGGCCAGACTTATCGGGTAACACTCCGGAACCCGAACTTCCAAGATTGGAAACTCCCCGGCCCCTGGGTCTAGATCGGGTAGGGGTTCGGACTCAAATCCACCCACCCACCCAAACATAAATGATATTTCCCACATCAGGCAAGAACCCCATGAAACAGTACATCATTATTGGGCAAGATTCCTCCTTGTGATGAACAAGGTTAAGGACTGTCGCGAGGAAGATGCAGTCTCACTTTTCTGCAATAATTGCATAGACAAGGGAATCCTTAACGCCTTAAGTCGCCGTGACATATCACGCTTCGCTGACTTGGCTTCCATAGTACAAAAGTACTGTGCGATGGAAAACGCCTGGAAAACCGAAACAAAATTTTGGGATAATCCGGCTCCGAATACACACCCAGTCTGAAGTAAAAGGGTGCACTATCATAAGACACCCAAGCTAGTTGCAAAGAATCAAAAATCCTCCACAGGGCATGGAACCGTACTGGAGGGATGGCTTAACGGACCCTGCAAAATTCATAGTACAGCGGATACAATACCAACGCACAGCCTTAGAGCATGTTGGATACTCCGGCATGTGGCCAAAAGTGGTGAGGATCTTCTTATCCCAAATGCCACAGAGCACCATCCCGTGGATAACAATACGGTGTTAACAGTCTTTGAGACCTTTGCGTCAAATAATAGGCGCAAGCGAACACTCCGCGGCATGGCCGAAATCTGCCACGTAACAGCAATAAATCCATGGAGTGACACGGCTATTACCTTCAATGCCAGTGATGAACCTAAATTCCGAACAGCCTGAGCACCAGCCGCACAAGTCCTCAGTCCAATTGTGGACGGCTTTCGACTCACCAAAGTACTCATGGACGGCGACAGCGGATTAAACCTCATCTATGAGGAAACTCTTCAAAAAATGGAAATAGGCTGGAACCGCATTGAGCAAAGTAGCACAACCTTCAGGGGAATTATACCCAGTCGGGAGGCACGATGCGCTGGGAAAATCACACTAGATGTGGTATTCGGTACGTTAGAGAATTATAGGTCCGAAGAAATTACATTTCAAGTGGCCCCGTTCAGCAGTGGATACCACGCCCTTTTAGGACGTGGGGCGTTCACGATCTTCCAAGTCGTACCCCATTATGGGTACATGAAGCTCAAAATGCCCGGGCCCAACGGAATCATCACCCTCGCCAGTGATCCGGACACAGCACTCCGCGCCGAAAACAGAACAGCCGCACTGGCCCTCGAGGCATTATTCGAAGCCCTCTCGGCCGAGGAATTAACCACGCTGCGCTCCACAGTGGACAGTGACAACGTGATATTCGATAAGAGATCCAAGTCCACCTCTTTTAAACCAGCGGATGAAATAGTCAAATTCCAAGTCCAGCCAACGGACCCTACAAAAACAGCCTCCATCGGGGCACAGTTAAACCCCGCCGTGGACGCTGCACTACGAGAGTTCCTGCGCGAGAATTGGGACATATTCACCTGGCAACCCTCAGACAAGCCAGGAATCCCATGCAGGCTGGCCGAGCATAGCCTCAATATCCTAAAGGGATTCAAGCCGGTCAAGCAAGCTCTTCGGCGGTTCTCCGAACCTAAGAGACATGCCATGGGAGAGGAACTAGCCAAGTTATTGGAGGCCGGATTCATCAAAGAGATAAAACACCCGAACTGGCTAGCAAACCTGGTGATGTTACCAAAGAAGGATAAATCCTAGCGCCTTTGTGTCGATTTTAAGGACCTCAATAAAGCTTGCCCAAAGGATCCCTTCCCCCTCCCCCGCATCGATCAAATTATCGACGCTACCGTAGGACACGAGTCATTGTGTTTCCTCGACGCATACTCCGGTTACCACCAAATCAAGATGGCGGAGTCCGACCAAGCCGCAACGACATTCATCACACCATACGGTCCCTTCTGTTTCAACACAATGCCTTTTGGGCTCAAAAACGCCGGCGCAACATATCAGCACTTGATTCAGACATGTCTGGAGAAACAAATCGGCAAAACAGTAGAGGCATACGTAGACGATGTGGTCGTCAAAACCAAACATGTCGACTCTTTGATAGACAACTTGAGGCTCATATTCGACAACCTCCGAACATACGACATCAAGATCAATCCAGAAAAATGCATTTTCGGCGTACCAGCCAGAAAGCTCCTGGGTTTCATTGTCTCCAGTAGAGGTATTGAAGCTAATCCGTCCAAAATCCGAGCTTTGTCACAGTTGGCTACCCCAACAGACCTCAATCAAATCCAGAAGTTAACTGGATGCGTGGCGGCTCTAAGCCGCTTTATCTCCCGCTTAGGAGAAAAGGGTTTACAGCTTTATCGCCTCCTTCGGCGCATCGAACACTTTGAGTGGACGGACGCTGCCACAGCTGGATTGGAAGAAATAAAGGCCATTTGGCAACCAACCCAATCCTGGCCGCGCCAAATATCAGCGAACCAATGCTGTTGTACATTGCGGCAACTCATCAAGTTGTAAGCGCAGTGCTCGTCGTCGAACGAGAAGCTGATGGACATAAATTCCCTCTTCAAAAGCTGGTATACTATGTATCCACCGTCCTCACTCCATGCAAATCACGGTACCCACATTATCAAAAGATAGCCTATGCGGTATTCATGGCATCCCGGAAGCTGTGACACTACTTTCAAGAGTGTTCGATTACAGTAGCCTCGGAAGTGCCACTTAATGATATTGTAAACAACCGCGATGCTATGGGACGGATTGCTAAATGGGCCATTGAGCTCCTCCCATTCGACATAACATACAAACCTCGACGAGCCATTAAGTCGCAAGTATTGGCCGACTCTGTCGCCTAATGGACGGAGGCCGAACTCCCTAAAGAGTATGAAGCATACTCCAATTGGATCATGCACTTCGATAGTTCTAAAATGCTGGCTGGTCTAGGGGCTGGCGTCGTCCTGACGTCCCCAACCAGAGATACCGTTCAGTACGTACTGCAAATATTGTATAGAGACTCCAACAACGCAGCCGAATACGAAGCTCTGTTGCATGGTCTTCGGATGGCAGTCTCCATGGGCATTCAACGCCTGCAGGTGTGTGGGGATTCAAACCTTGCAATATCCCAAATAAATGGAGACTTTGACGCCAAGGATCCGAAAATGGTGGCCTACTGAAATGCCGTCCTAAAAATGTCAGCTCGGTTCGAGGGGCTCGAATTTCACCATGTGGAAAACAATCAAGCGGCGGATATCCTCACCCGCATCGGTGCAAAACGCGATGCGGTCCCCCCCCCAACATATTTCTGGAAAGGCTGTTCAAGCCATCCGTAGTATGGGAAGGGGACACCGGTAACAATAGTCCGGACCCGGCCAAAATGCCCGATACCGAACACTCTGACACAATCGGAGGCTCCGCCACCGAAATAACACCTTCAGCCCATGTAATAATGGCCATTATAGCCCCGTGGATAGAACCATTCCTAGCCTACCTAACTAGGCAGGAACTTTCGGAGGACCAAAATGAGGCACGCTGCATAGTGCGGCGATCTAAGGCCTACAGGGTCCACGAGGGAGAATTGTATAAAAAAAGCACTACCGGAGTCCTTCAAAGGTGCATCTCCGAACAGGAAGGGAGAAAACTTTTCGCAGAAATCCACGCCAGACTCGGCGGTCACCACGCCGCAGCTCAGGCTCTTGTAATCAAGGCCTCCCGTACAGGATTCTATTGGCCAACGGCCCGGGAAGATGCATAAGACTTGGTCCAACGTTGCGCCGGTTGCCAGATCTTTGCAAATCAAAGCCACATGCCACCCACCGCCCTCCAAACAATCCCCATTACGTGGCCCTTCGTGGTCTGGGGGCTTGACATGGTTGGACCCCTTAAAGGGGGAACCCACAAGAAAAAATACTTACTGGTCATGGTGGATAAATTCACCAAATGGATAAAGGCCAAACCTGTTAAAACAGCTGAATTCGGACCAGTGATAGACTTCATATGTGGGGTCATACACCGTTATTGCGTACCCCACAACATCATCACTAACAACGACACAAACTTCACAGCCGATGAGGTAAAACTCTGGTGCAGCAAAATGGGCATCAAGCTTGATTATGCTTCAGTCTATCACCCACAAACCAACGACCAAGTCGAGCGAGCAAACGGTCTTATAATGAGCGGCATTAAACCCAGATTAGTGCATTCCTTAACGGAGTCTAACACGCATTGGGTAGAGGAGCACGACTCCATACTCTGGGGGCTGCGGACCACGCCGAATCGTAGTACCGGATATACACCCTTCTTTATGGTGTACGATGCAGAGGCAGTCTTGCCCTGTGACATAACTCATGACTCACCTCGAGTGCGCATGTACGAAGAAAGAGAAGCCGAGCTCGATCGACAGGACAGTCTGGACACCCTGGAGGAGGAGCGCGATGTAGCCAAAGCCCGTTCCGCATTTTATCAGCAACAGGCTCGCAGATACCAAAGCAGAGAAGTACGGGTGAAAACTTATAACGTTGGCGAACTAGTTCTACGCCTGCCGGATAAGCAAAAGAACAAGCTCGAGCCCAAATGGGAAGGTCTCCTCATTATTGACCAAGTTCTGACCGGTGGAGCGTACCGACTGCATGATGCATCGACTAGTCGACTCGAGAGGAACCCATCGAACGCGGCCAGGCTCCGAAGATTCTACGCCTAGCACCGGACTCTATGTTCGTCCCCTCCCTTCGTCCATTTTTGCATATACATTATCTGTCTTGTTTTCCTTTCTTCCTTTCTTTTATTCTTTCTTTAGGCCTTCAAGGGCCAACTTGTGCCTCGCTTGCACATTATAGATGCGCTAGCCGTGCTCATCATACCTGGGGGCTTCTTTCACAGAAGCTTAATTATTTATCTTGGCCTCAGGCCCCGCACATGTGTCATGCTTCCGCATGTACCTTTTTTCGCCATTTTATGCATCGATATGACTTAAGTTTTGGCCAAGCTGGGTTGCCTGGCTCTTGTATTTATGCCCTACGTTCCCGTTAATTCGCCTAGGGCATAAGGGGAGCACCTCTGCAATTGTTACTACCGGGTCAGCCGGATGTGTACCTCAGACTGGGTGAAGCCGAAAGCTAGCATTCTTAAGGGAATATTCGGTCGGTGAACAAAAGATGATTTTTATTTATTGTCCATATCTGCCCCCAGATGTTTTTCCTGCGTTTCCTATCGCAGTCGGACATGCACTTTAGGGCATGCTTACCCAAGGAAAGGAACCCTTAACGGAACTATTCTCCCTGGAAGATGTTTCTTACTACCAATGTAATATAACATAACTAGTTGGGCACTTGTCTGTTGAAGCACTAATGACCCCTACGCCTGGTCTCCACGCATACCCCGGTTCTTATATAACTGAGCGGGTATTCGGATACACTCTGGACTATCGGGTCCCGAGGTTGAAGCGAAAAGGTCCACCAAGACAAATGATCTACAATCCGGCTAGAAGGCATTATACATGTCACTTTAATTACATAGTCATGCAGACTGACTAAATTCCTCTTCTATATGATCCAACAGGTGGTCTAGCTTACAATCCTGTTGGGAATTCTTTGCGGCTAATTCTACTTGCCCATAAACTAAGCTAACGGGGATCTCTTTTCCGTCGGGCCCCACAGGTCCGACCTCGGCCATGTGATTTGGGTCTGCCTTGGTATACCGCGTCTTCACCATGGCCCAGGCTTCTCTGGCACCCTGTCGGCAGGCCGATATCTTCCATAATCGGAAGCGCCGCCGTGCTCCCTTGAGCTTCTTCGTAAGCTCTGCAACGCCCTCTGGCAGGCAGACGGATGGCCACAAGGCCTGGGAAACACCTTGCATCACCTGCCGAACTTGTTCGTGCAGATGTGAGAGCTCGAATAGAAGATCACCCACAAACCCAGACATTTCCTCCGTGGGACGAGCCGTCAGCGTACCTACAGACATAACGTTGTTAGCCGGCTTCTTCGCCGAACTCCTTTAAAAGGATTCGTTCAAGCCCTTACTGAAAATGCCGCGCCGAAGCCGCTTATTCTCCTTCTCGGAGTCTGCAAGCTAGGCTCGAACGTCTTTTAGTTCCACGCTCAGCTTGATATTGGTGTCTTGGAGATTGTTTTTCTCCCGCCTAACCTCAGTCAGCACGCGTTTGCCAGCCTCTAGCTGTCGCATAACATGCTGGTCCTTCGGACTTCTCCGGATTCATTTGCAACATTTATTGTTAGATCTGCAGCCACGCCGCACACTATATGGTGACCATCATTTTTTAAAGTAAATGTTACCAATGGGTGACTTTTTCGGTTCCTCCAGTGCGGCAACAGCGGCCCGCAGTTGGGTCTTGCATTCCTCTAGCTCCTGTGACAGCCTAGTATTCTTCTCTATAAGAACCTGCATAATAAAGATGATCCTTAAATGAGTTCTGCTAACTATTTCAAGTATCAGGGGCTACTGATACATATAAATCGTCAGATTTACTTACCTGTACATCCTTTACATACTGATCTGTGGCTCTGGCTAGACCATCTTGAGCAGCTCGAAGGTACGCCTCTCCAGAATTGAAGGCATCAAATGCCTCTGGTGAGAAACAAGCGTCACGGAGTACGGCCCGGTGGTGCCTATGATTCATGGCGCTTTCCACTTCTGAGTTTGTAGCGGATAATCTATCCGCATCCTCTGTAGGGGGGGTATCCGGCGCCCGCCCCATATCGGTTTCCGCCTCTATGTCCGGTCCTGGCGCCCGACTGGTGGAAGCGTGATTAGTAACATCGCCGGACATATTCCGGTGAGCGTTTTTTCTGTTAAAGAAACACGGGCGTCATTATATTTTGAGAAAGACGACAACCACGGAGCGGGGTTTTTGTCATACCTTTGCACCGGCGTCTCTGTCCTGACCGCCTTCCTTTTTGGCCTACCCGGCCTCGGTGCCTCTTGCTGGCGAGTTGCTGCGGGTTCGGCAGGGCGTCCCGAATGCCTTCCCTGTAAAAATGCCATGTGTATATGGTGGGTGAAGTGTCTAAAAGGGGATCCTAGTATTTGGAGTTGGGATTTTTGGTTTTTCTTACGTGCGATGCAGGGAGCAGTCCGGGATAGTCAGCCGTAATGGCCACCATGGCATCATTGCAGCTTAACTGATAGAACCGCCGGTCTATCAGCTCCACGAATATAACCGGATCTTCTTCAAGTCCGGAGTCGAGGGCCCGGTCAGGGTCCTCTGGTTGTGGAGAAGGGCTGCTGGCCTCCTTTATGGCTTTTCGCAGTTCCTGCCGCAAAGTGGCAAGGTGAATACTTACGACAAAGAATGCGGGAGAAATGGGAGTAGGGGTATATAACTTACCCAGCTTGGAGGATTGTACATAGAGAATCCATCCCGTGGCTTGATGCTGGTGGACTCCTCTTCCTCACCCTTGAACAATTCAGATAGAATTTTCGCTAAAGCGGCAGCATTATCCGGACCCTTACGCCCGCAGCGGGTGGCATCATCCGCCCTGTTAAAACACCACAAGGGGTGTCCATGATATTGAAGTGGTTGCACTCCCCGCATTATGTAAATCGACATAACTTCGATTACTGTCAATCCTGATCGAGCCAGTGCTTTAATCCGGTTCATCAGATAGAGGACTTCTCCATTGTCTTCCACCTGGGGGCTCCGTGGGCGCCAACTTTGGCGTTTCTTCATAGGAGCATTGTTGAACTCAGGAAGACCCCGCCCGAACAGGGTCCGGAAGGGGAACATCCTCCATATAAAACCATTCTGAAGGCCAGTCTTCGGACGACTTATTCAGGGTACCGGACAGGTATTCGATATCGGCGATGCGCCATATTTAGGCTCCGCCCAATTGATAAAGTGACCCCCTCTGTTTGTGAGGGACGAGGCAAAATAGCCTTTTCCACAGCTCGAAGTGAGCCTCGCAGCCCAGGAATAACTCGCAGAGAGCAACATAGCCGGCGATATGTAGGATGGAGGCGGGGGTGAAATTGTGTAATTGGAGGCCATAGAACTCCAGGAGCCCGTGGAGGAACGGATGAATTGGAAATCCAAGTCCTCTTAATAAATAGGGAACAAGGCAGACCCGTTCCCCCATAGAGGGGCAGGGAAAGCTCTCCGCTTGCTCCCCGCCATTGTAGGTGGCAAGCCCGGCTCGAACGAGCACCATATACACCGGAGGGAGAAATCCCTTAGTCTGCAGTTCGACTAATCGACTGTGCGGGACTGAACACCTCTCCCAATCACCGAGTTTAGGGCTACGGGGGCGGGAGGAGGAGCTGCGGAGGTCGGCCATGCTGGAATGGATCTTTCCAAAATGCGCTCTGATGGATTCTCGCTGGGGGAGGATGGTATGGATTGGATCTAAGGATACCCATCCCTTTAATAGACAATTTATTTATTTGGCTAGGGGGTGAATGTAAAAACGCCCTGGCGCCTCGTATTCATTTGACGCATGGGAGATAGCCCTTATTGGGCACAGAAGCCAAGAGGTCCAAACATTTATGGGACCGGACACTGCTTTACAAACGTTCGGAAGATGGAGAAGAACCCGCCTTGAAATATCGAAGACAACTGTGCGCCGGACTCATCGTCATTGAAGCCTGGTTCGGGGGCTACTTAGGGAGTCCTAGATTAGGGGGTATCCAGACAGCCGGATTATATCCTTTGGCCGGACTATTAGACTATGAAGATACAAGATTGAAGACTTCGTCTCGAGTCCGGATGGGACTCTACATGGCATGGAAGGAAAGCTAGGCAATACGGATATGTATATCTCCTCCTTTGTAACCGACCTTGTGTAACCCTAGCCCCCTTCGGTGTCTATATAAACCGGAGGGTTTTAGTCCGTAAGACAACATACAATCATACCATAGGCTAGCTTCTAGGGTTTAGCCTCTCCGATCTCATGGTAGATCTACTCTTGTAATACTCATATCATCAAGAATAAATCAAGCAGGACGTAGGGTTTTACCTCCATCAAGAGGGCCCGAACCTGGGTAAAACATCGTGTCCCCTGCCTCCTGTTACCATCCGCCTTAGACACACAGTTCGGGACCCCCTACCCGAGATCCGCCGGATTTGACACCGATAGTGGTGATGGATGTGGTGGAGGACGGTGGCGATGGATGGGGTGGCGGACGAATGCTGGTGTGGGAATGGGGTGTTCTAACACGGACGGTGTATGAATGGGAAAATGGAGGGAGAGGCACGAGGAACCATGTTTTTGGGACGTGCCTGTCTGAAATATGGGAAAGTTACGAACTTATCCCCCATTTCAAATTTGGACGTCTCATCGGTTGGGGATAGGACGGTAATCTCGCATCTCCCAAATATTTGCCGGTAACTATTTCGGGCGAGGAGAGGGTGTTTTGCCACCCACGGTTGGCGCCCACGGTGTATGAACGGGGCTGACAGGTAGGGCGGTTGTGTCACGTCTGATGGAAGTTACACATCTGCCCCTATTTAAAATATTAGCCTACATCTATTTCGGACGAGGAGAGGGTGTTTTGCCACCCATCGTGTATGAATGGGGAATGGAGGGAGAAATAGAGGTCTTTCGGACGAGCTTGGATCAAATGAGTTTGCCGCCCATGTTTCACGCCCACCGTGTCGGAATGGGCTCAGAGGCAGTCGTGTCACGTCTAATTGAAGTTACTAACCTACCCCTATTTAGAGCAGTGGAAATCGGGCCGATGGATTGTCCGTGTAATGGGTAGACAGTAATTTCCTTCTCCCAAACACTTGGCTTTGGGCAGCCGATGTGGGAGTGAACATTTTGTTGTTTCTTTCGAATTTTGTGACAATAAGCATCCACGTTTACCCTGGCAACTAAATTCGAATCCATTTTGTATTCCTATATGAATCTTTATAAATCATTCTATGTGTTTTTATATATCTTCAAAAGGACGACAAAGATGTATTCCACTGTCATATATGAATATGGTTTACAAATGTCGATACTCAAATTCAGAAACTAGAATCCAGTTTAAGGTGAATTTGAATATTTGGAACACTTCATGTCCAACTCAAATGTCACACGCAGCATAATGTGTGCTCCCATTTAGATATGTACACAAGCGATGTATCAAGATTCAAATACCGAGTCAATCAACCAAGAATGTACGGAACTAACAGACATATAAACACTTATAGAGTATATGGATCAATAATATCAACTAACATACATAAGCCAGGCCGCTTTATTTTTTTTGGCTACAACAACATCCTTTTTTTAGCCAGCATCTTGGCCCTTTCCGATGCGTGCCACTTATGGTCCATCTATACTACTATTGCTGAATGCACATTCAGCCCGATTGGCAAATTTGTTGGTCTGGCACAACAATCCAAATGAAATGTCTCCGAGTCTTATCAATTAATACAGACTTGTGCTCAAATAAAATTACAAACAAAAAAACAATTATTATATGATCTCTAAAACAAATGGTTTGATTGATTACATGAACAGACAACACAAAGGTTATTCAACTACGGAAAGAACATTTCACGTATGATTTACCAAGTAGGAATTTAATTTCCTTTTTTCCTTCAAGACCTTAACAATCTGGTCAGTCTCAGCTTGCTTTGTTTTGAAATCCACCAAATATTTAATTGTTGTCTTGAGTACTGCTTGTGATTGTGTTGTTTGCTTCTCAACATGTCAACTTCATCTCTAAGTGCAGAAGCAGAATCTCTCTCTACCACTAGTTTAGCCTCTAGAGCATCAGTAGTTGGCAATTCATAATGCACGATTGGGCCGGTGCCACTAGTGTGGGATGATGCAATGTCCATGGGGACCTCGCTCTTTGCTCTTGGGCTAACCTGTTTTGCCATTAAAGTTCCGATTGGATTCAGAAAAGTTGAAGTTAGCAAAACATCTCAACTGGGAGTTATAACAGCAAACCAGTTAAACAAACAAGGAATTAAAGAGTTTCAATTGGATGCTGAAAAGTAGTTATTAACATCATTGTAACCCGCTGTTGCAGCAGCAAAGTAGTTAAACAAACAAGTAGATATTTCAGTTAAGGCAAACAGGTAATTCTTAACAGTAAGTATCAAACACATAGATAGGCGCAGTCTACAATATGATTAACAGGTTGTGCCATTATGTAATCAGTAGCAAACTAAATTAAGCCAAGCAACGTAATTGAACAATTTTGCAATAAGTGGCTAACTAAAATTCTGATAAGCAGGTAACTGAACTTACGCTAGTTCTTTGTACAGGCACACTGCAACTTCTTTTTCGCTTACAAAGTTGTACGAAGGAGTCCATGGCATCAATTGCTTGGATACGCAGTCCCAACACTTCTTTCTTCCCACACTGCATGGGTATGTCGAATGGTTAATCTGGTAAGATGGTGCGTCCTTGATATGTTATATGAGGACGTGTAGTCAGACTAGTTGTAGCCAAACACATCACACTGGCTTTTACTGTATATTTCATGCGATTACTTTTTTCATATCGAGATCTAAGCAATCTACAATAGGATGAAAAGACTGGCATCCTTCACATTATTGACGAACTCAGTTCATAGAAACAAGCAATTCAACCATTCTGTGGGTAAATCAAAAGCGCCACTGGAATATTTTTCACTATCCAATCATACACGCAAAAAGGGGCGACGCCGCCATAGGGGCTGGTATGGGCGACCGCCTCAGGTGGCTAGAAAGTGTGCACCTAGTTTGAGTCGTCCAGGTTGGCTCACGCTAGTTTTGTTCGTCCCAACGCACGAGCAGGCAATGTAAAAAATGAAGAAAAATGTTTCAATTTGGATGGGCCAATAACATAAGTGCAAGGCAGGCCCTATAGTAGGCTCGCGGCCCAAACGAGCGCCTCCCATATCGATCAACACCAGGAAAAATCCCAATTCATTCGCTCTAGCCTATAGTCTGGTTCGCTCCTAACCTAGCTGCCGCTGGACAGACCGACACAGCACTTCCCCGCGCCCTCGTTGGAGGGCGGTCGCTGGGCTTCAAGCAAACGGAAGGACAAGAAGATGAAGATCCAACCCTGGGTGTAGCCTGCGTGGGAGGCAGCGGCGGCAGCACGGGCATGGCATCGAGCTTGCACAAACGGACAGTCGCAACTTGCAAGAGTAGCATGCGCAACGAGCAGGTACATCACATCCCTGATTATATCTAATTCAACTCTTCAATTTCTGGCCAATAGTTAAACCTGACGGTGTTGTAAAACTGCTTGTATGTAGGGAATCTATGAGAAAATGAAACCAATTTCTACTTCTTTTATAACTCCCCCAATCAATACTGAACTGACTTAATCTGGTGTATCTAGTCAAGTTTACGGTGCTAACATACAAGCTCATGTTGTTCTTGAGCCTGAAGTGTCTAATGAACAGACTGCTAATGAAGGATTTGATGCAAACATTTTACATGCTCCTGGTGATGAACATATAGTGTCTAATGAGGGATCTAATGCAAGCATTTTGCAAGCTCATTGAAGGATTTAGTGTCTAATGATGATCTACTATGTAGGGACAGACAGAGATTTGCAGGCATTGATGACAAGCAAATTATAGTGCATTTTCATAGCTTGAGGAAACGTCGAGGCCATCTACCAGAAAGTCCCCATATCATGACAACATAGCATAAATACTTTTCTAATATGTTGTTTCAAACTATTGGCATACTTGTGCAGGATAGATATATTGATATGCAGTTTGCGCACTGGTTATACGTGCAATTACACTTCGATATTTTTAGCCAGAGAATGAATAATTCAAGCAGGTACAGACCATGTTTGTAGTCCTTGTACACCATGTTGCATTTTGTGTTTTTGGTGCTTGCATCATTTAGTGTTTATAATCTGAACTACTTTGGATCATTAGCTGGTTTTCAAAGTGCATGTAGCTTCACATTTCTCAAGTTATGTTGATTTCCGGAGTGCAAGTGCCTTCGTATTTTTTAAGTTAAATGTTCGCCCCTGGTAACTTGAATTCTTGGATCAGCCACTGCACACAAATCATACACGAATGCCAGTATGAATTAAATGAAATGCAGGGACTTACGCTAGCTCGTTGTACACGCTCACTGCAGCTCTGCTTGCGCTTGGGATATTCCATGTACAAGTCCTTGTTACCACTTGCTTGGATGTGCAGGCCTTGTGCTCCTTGCATCCCCCTCTACATTTTTGACACGGCGAATGGTTGATCAAATAAGAGGAATCGACCTTGATGTTGTACCGGAGGATAGATACTTACAAGGTTATACGGGTGTGCAGGATATGTACCAGATCCCGTACCGTCGTCATGCTTCGCTAAAATATGGATTTGCTTGTTTCAGATGATATCTCCAGAAGAAATAAGAGTTAAGGTCAGAGTTGCATAGGCGTGTAAGCTAAGAGAGCAGTGAAAGGATATCCAAACATCATCGGAACAGTGCACAAGGGAGTGATGTGTGGATACCTAGTTCGGGCCGGCGTTTGGGCATGCTCGCCTAGCTAGAGTGCGGGTCACTTCAGAGCCGTTGAGGGTGATGCACTGGCGTTGGCTGGCCACGCACGGATGCAGATCTTGAGTAGCAGCGGAGCGCTATGATGTGGTGGACGAGACCGTTGGTGAAGCCCCAACAGCCTCGGGGGGCAGAGGTGCGACGATGTGCTTGGTGAAGTAGCCCCGGTGAGCTAGGAGACAACGTCGGTGAAGCGCACCTGATGCGGTGGAACTCGGTGTCTGTGAGGCATGTCGGTTGCGGCGGCTGACGTTGTCGGTGGACCACCCGGTGCAGTGGACGAGGGCGTAGATGAGGTAGCTCCGGTGCGGTGGTGAAGCGCGGCCGTCGTCTTCGTCGTCTTCGTTCGGCACAGAGGTGGGGAACGGTGGGGAAAGAGACGAGACGAGGGGCGATTCGAGGGTTGGCAGCGAATTCGGGATTTGAGAAATCTGGGCACAGAAGGGGACGATGGAGAAGAGAGATTTTGCAGGGCTGGAATTGGGGCCGCCAGATATTTCAATCCGAAACATGGAAGCGCGAACTTATATTGTTGTCGTCCTTTTTTGGGGGGGAGGGGGGTGGGTGGCTGGGTGCTACGTGTCCGTCTGACACACGCGACCACCCCGAGAGGACTATGCTTCGGTGCCTTAAGGCACCTACCTTTGTGTCCATGACATATGGGCCCAACAGGTGGCTGGCCCACATGTTAGTGACCCAAAGGCAGTTGCCTTTAAGGCACTGAAGCAGCATCCACCCCGACACGACCCTGGTTTGCCTGGTGCGCCTACATTTGAGAATGCAAACGAATCTTCTTTCATTTGCAAACGAATCTGTATGTATTACCATGCCCGTGTTTTCCTTGCAATAATTAGTCATTCGAAACGAGATACTCCATCCGTTCACTTTTGTAAGTCGTTTCAGACAACTTAAAATGAACTGTTTTGCACATTATCTGAAATGTCTTCAAGGTCTTATAAAAGTGAACATAGGGAGTACTATAAATTAATTAATGAGGAGTTATTTGAAAAAAAATCGAAACGGTACCCACGCTAACGTGGATTAGAGTGTGTGTCACATAATTAGTTATTTGAATTAGAGTGTGTGTCACGTAGTTATTTATTTGAATTAGAGTGTGTGTCACGTAGCGATCTCCAATTCTAATGTGGATTTTGCATTTCACTGTATCCATGCTACTTTTTTAATACAAATTCATATGTATATGATGAACACCTTGGTAGTGAGAAAACTTTTGGATGGATTCAAACATATGACCTACAAAATAGCACAACAAACTGAGTCAATGTCAACTTTTCAAAACTTAGTATGGCACGAATTCGAAATAATTACCCGTGTGCCTGGTGCTCGGTTCAAATCTTACAATCTACACTGAATTGAAACATCGATATTAAGTCTCGTACTATGTACATTCAAATGTTGTTTTTAGCCCCCCCCCCCCCGCACAAATGCTACATACTTCCTGTATCGGTCAATCTTCCTCTCCTAACCACCTTAGGAACCTATCGGTTTCCAACACACGTTCATTCTTTCTCTCCATGTTTCGATCTCAAGGTCTCTCAACTACACAACCCCTTTTTCCACTCTGTTACCAAATGTATTTACCTCACACACCCGCCATTGCACCCCATGCCGAGCTCTCTCTCTCTCCCCCCTCTCCCTCTCACCCTCTCGTGCTAGATACATGCATTGCCTATCTAGCCCCTCAACCTCTCGTGCCTGTGCACTCACGCACGTTGTATATCTAGGTCACTCCCTCGAGACTGTCTCACTCTTTCTTCCGCACGGCGGGCCACACTCGCTCAATCTCGCTCTCTTTATCTGAGTCTCGTTTAACCTCGTTTTCTTTCACACACAAATGATATATCTCCCTGTTCGGGCCTCGATCGACACACTCTATACTCTCTCACGCAGATTGTCTATCTAGGTCAGTCCATCCAAGCCGCCACCACTCTTTCAACCTCATGGTGGGCCACGCTCACTCAATCTCTCTCTCTCTCTCTCCGTATGTCTCGATTGACCTCGCTCTTTCTCGGACAAAAACGATATATCACCATGTTTGAGCCCAATTTGACCTATTCACATTGTATACTCTCTCACGCACATCGTCTATCTAGGTCACTCTCTCCAACCGGTCTCACTCTTTCGATCGCACGACGACCCTATGTGATCGGTTGACCTTGCTTCCTCCCACGCACAAAATATATCTACACGTCTGTGACTGGATCATCTCTCTAGCTCTATCTTACAGCCCTCACCCTTGCCAAAAAGCTCAATCGGACAATATCTCTCCAGAGCATATATATTTGTTCAATGAATGTCGGACCACACTCACTTTGTCACTCTATCTATATGTCTCCCGATTGACCTCGCTTTCTCACACCATATCTTCCACGCGTTGAAGCTACTGCCTCTCCATCCCTCGCAAAGCCAGAGCTATTTACATTGCGAGGGGCACTCCAACCTTGGATTAATTTGTGTAGGCATTTATTCCGGTCGGTTTAGATTATATTTTCGTAGCATTCGGCCCACAACTACTCCAATCACCATAGTGGGTAATTAATCTACGGGGAGCACCTAATATGAGCACTGGGGAGCCGTTGGATCGAAGATGCAGCGGCACACACGAGGCCTGAATGTTTTATTTGCAAAAAAACCTTTGGAGAGTTTGGAAATTGTGCATAGTTACAAAGAATACTCCCAAGCCATTGGATCTCACTTGCAACGGTGTAAAAACTCGTATCACCATAGTATCTAAGCTGTGGGGCGGATGTGATATTCTATGCCGCTGTCATTTTTGTTCATAAACTTGCAAAAAACGTGTAACTCGTGCCGTTACTTGTCTAACCGCGCAAAGTGTTTGTTCAAAAAAAACATCCTACAATGAAATATCGGAACAACACACGGGGGTCCCACTTGTCATTAATCAAATTTGTACCTAAAACTAACAAATCTGAAAGACGAGATTCGAACTGGCAACCTGGACTACAAAGCGTAAGTCGATAGCCTGACAAAACGAATGGTTGTTTGCTTTGTCCCATAACTTCATTTTATACAGTACTTGCGTTGACTAGAGTAGAGGGAGTGCCTCGCCAACACGTGCATGACCGTTATCTCACTTACTGGTGGGTCCCAGGTCTGCGATCTCAATCTCTCTTCTCTCCATCGTCTAACCTTTGCACGGGCACACACGAAGAGCGGCGCTAGCTTGCCGTGGTGTTATTACAACTAAAAAAACTTGGAAAATAGAAGAATCGCCTAGAACAAGAGACGTTGTGGCTGGTCGAGAAGGAGCTAACAACATCTATCCTTTGTGCCATGTTTGCATGATGAAGCTGTGTGGCTAGTGGGCTGTTTTCAACCGACTTGCTGGGTCCCGAGGTCGAACCATAGGTACTACGTATGATACAGTATATTTTTACACGCACATTTTTCCTCCGTGCCGAGACGTGGGATGCCCTACCGCGCGTTTTTTGGGTCCTCCTCGGTCGTAGCGCCGAAGCAAGTAAATGAGTCGTCAAATCACGAAAGACCACCTTTCCCGCCGAGTACATCAGGGAAGCACGGTGGCTAGTTAGTTGGGCCAGTTCGACCGATTAGCTACGCTGCCGCCACATTTGTTTTTTCACCCCTTTTTTTATCTACATGCCGGCAGGTAAATTTAAATATCCACCACGGCGTTGCTCTGGTGTTTGGGTGCGGCAGGATTTTTAATTTTTTGATTGACGGGAGCAGGCGCGGCAGGATTTTTAATTTTTTGATTGACGGGAGCAGGCGCGGCAGCAATTAGTCACGATGACTCCGCCTATACCCACTGCTCCCTGATGTGAGAAGTCGTCGACTGGTGTTTTACCATGGTGAAAACCAAAAGATTCCCCACTCCCTCTGCCTTCCCGTAGATTGCATTGCCTTTCAGCCATTTAGCCCCTTAGCTTCCTCTCCCCATTGCTTCTACCTGGTGCCATGGTGACGCAGTAGATCATGGAGTCCGAGGTGAGGCTCCTGACACAGGAGCTCCATGCCAAGGATGCGGAGCTCAGGGCCAAGGACGTGGAGCTCCGTGAGCTCAAGGAGGAGAGGAGTGCCATGCTCCTCCTTTATGTGCGGGAGTTCATGGAGCTTCAAAAGCGGCAGGTGTCCACCACAAAGATGCTCGAGGCGTCGGCGACGTTGCTGCAGAAAGCGGGAGATACGATAGGCCGTCAGGGGAGCCGGCTGGAACGCGAGCGGGCCGATCGTGATGAGGTCCAGGATCACCTCAGCCACATGGTGAACCAAGTTGCCACGCACGTGTTGCGGCTGCGCGATGCCTACCATCGTGCCAGCGCGACGATGCCGGCCGTTGGGCTAAACCCGTTCGACCACCCGGTCAACTTCAACGAGCTGCGGCTTCCTGACCTGGTCTCCTTCTTCACCTATATCTCCGAGGAGATGAGCCGTCTCCGCGCGATGGTGGGGGCTGAGCTGGACAAGGAGGGGTTGCGGGCTGCCGTCGCCGTTGCCGGGCGAATCCTTTCAGGGCTCTGTCACCGGAATCCATTCGTGCCATTGGACGCCGTATTTGACGAGCTGGCTCCCATCGACCGGGAGCGGGCTCTGCGGGCGGTTGCACCCTGCATCACCAACGTCGTGCACCTCAAGAAGCAGAGGGACTTCGGTGGTGTTTAGGCGCCCTCTGCATGGGCATGTCCATGTCTCGGCGCAACATGACCGTTGGATCAAACTCAGACGGTGCAGAACAGTCACTGTAGCACAAAGCGTGTGGGTGTGTTTGGTTGCATTCTCATCTCAATATAGTTGTTTCCTCTTCGTGTATTTTTGTCAACCTACTAGTGTGGACTCATGCACCCTTCATGCACTCTGCCAAACACCCAAAAGTGGTTCGAGAAGGGAACTTTTGCACCCATCCCGTGCACCCTTCATACACCCTGCCTAACACTATTCATGCTTCATATGGTTCATGTTTCGTGGAGTACTATAGCACAGTACTCTCCGTGCGCTGTGGACCTAGTTCTGTTAACATTGATCTCACCGTCCATTCTCGATTGGATAGTCGAAAAAACGGTACTATGTTACATATAGGAGTAGTTGACATGCGCACAACATCATTTGTTATCGTCATATCTTACTACACTAGCAACAAGATTGTGTAGTACTGACGTATGAACCACTGCACATGCCTAGTAGTAGGAGCACTGTGTATGTTCAAGTGGCTGCCGTGTTTCGCACTCCTCCGTCGTAAGAGTGGAAATGCTTGTTGTAATCATTTTTTTCTTCTTCTGAAAAACAGTGGACACGCTCTACCGTGCGGATCCTCCTCCAGCCATGCACTAAATTACTCAATTTTGCCGACGTGTGGGACAGCCAGCATCGGGGTCCACCAGCCATGCACTAAATTACTCCGTAGTAGAGTGATGGTAGACTACCCCGATCGAAGCGCCGTAGTAATGCCCAATGAGCCGTCAAATCACAAAACCCCCTCCTTTCCAGCAGTAAGTTGGACGGACGAAGCAACCATCATTTCACTCTTCTCTCTCAGCTTCCTCTCTACCCAACACTCGCTTCTGCCTCATCTTGTTCCTCATTTCTCCAAGAAAACCCCGACCTGCTTCTGCCATTGTTCTTCTCTCCCAAAGAACGAAAGGTGAGCGCATCAATGGTGTTGATTCTGGCCAAGGCCCGATCTTGCAACCCCGAGACTGATCCTATAACTCCCTCTCTTTTCTTCTTTTGGGTTTGTGATTATGGTTTCTTTTCTTTTATTTCTATTTGAGAGTTTCTTGATGGACGCTGGAGCACCAGCCGAAGTGATGTCTATGGCTTCGGCCAAAACCGTTGAGGCTCATGGTACGAAGAAGAGCAAGCACCCCGCCGAGACTACCGCGGACAAGCTCAAAGCCATCGCCCTGTCCAAGCCCCCCTCTCCGGGATCCCTCATTAAGCAAGTCCAAGTAATATCTCTTCTTGACGATCTTTTTCTCGATCTTCATCGTGTTTTTTCATCTAACACGCAGTACTAGTACTAGTAGTACAACTTTCTCGGTGATCTTGCATGTGATTTTTGTGTGCCAAATGTCGGTTCCAAATTCCTCTTTTGACCAAAACATGTGAGAGGTTGACACTGATTTCTTATAGATTACTTTCAACTACTCCCTCTGTCCCAAATTTCTTGTCTTAGATTTGTCTAGATACGGATGTATCTAATACTAAAATGTGACTTGATACATCCGTATCTAGACAAATCTAAGACAACAATTTTGGGATGGAGGGAGTACTTTATGAACATCAATGTTACCTTTTAAGAGGGTATATTTGCCTTAGTAACTTGTGTTATGGATATTGCATGTAATCCCTCTGCTCTCATGCCTTTGAAGACATGTTCTAGTGTCTTTGTTTACTCATTTCTATGCATATATGTAGTCATATATGGAGTATAATATCAAAAATCATCTTATATTTCTGAACGGAGGTAGTAATAAAATATGGTTTCTATTTGAATTAGAACCAGGTCCGCGGTGGAGATGAAGTTCTCAAAGTCATGCCGTGTGAACTGGAAGACCTGATGATGAGTTCTACTACTAAACTATCCAGCTGTAGTGTCCTTGTCGCCACGTGTCCTGAACTAGTGTTTTCCTGTAGCATTGTTGGCAGGCGTGTTCTCGAGGCTGTACTTGACCACAACAATTTCCTGGTTGTGCCTTCGATTGCGAAGGGTGTGGTTCTTGTAAAGCTTCCCAACAAATCTGATGCGGCATGTTTTCATCATCATGTTGATGAGTGCAAAGACCACTCTGTTAGGTTCTCCAAGGTTAACAAGATGGTGATGGTGCATGTAGACATCTCACACGAAGTCCATGGCCTAGTCAGTTAAGCGGGGTTCATCCCGTAGGTCGGTGGAAAAAAATAGTCTGCAGAGTTTAGTTAGTGCAACTTTGCTTGTCTGTAGTAAGTACTATTGTTTAGTACTTGATTTGTGTTTGTGAACCCTGTATTGTTTATTAGTACTGCCGCTTTTGGTGTGTGGTCGGTCCTGAGAATGGTCTATGTTAATGTATGTCCACTCAATTCAGTCTGTATATTTTGAAGTATCCATATCATATTTTTTGTGAGGACGGTCTATCAATTATGGTTACACTCCAATATCTGTATGCATTGCAGGGTTTATCGCACCTACCAGGATTTCCAGCCCCATGGATATTCGGTCCATACGATTTGTCACGACCTTTGGACTGTCCTGCTTGTGGGAGTAGGCGGGGCCCCTGCATGCCATGCGTAGTTGGACGATCAATCTTCTGTTTAGTACTTCAACATAGTGATTTCCTGGTAAGGATTCACTCATGTCACATAAAGTAAATCTTATTGATTTACTGTCTAAATCTTATTGATTTAATGTCATGTTTTCTTTCTTTTCCTGCAATTTTACGATGCAGGTTTTGCCATATGACATTCATCACAGAATAAACCGTTTGGTTTGCTCTATGATGGCTATTTTTGCAGGTTTCACTTATTATGTCGTGTCAGTAACGAAGGCACTATCCATCACTTATATTACTGGAAAAAATTGGATCAGTCTGTTGTCTGAGTACAAGCTGAATCCCTATGACGAACTGCAGTTTGGTTTAACAAAAACGCCACAATTAGTCCTTCTCGTGTTTAAAAGAAATGAAGAAAAAATGGATCACGGTCACTGATCCTAGTCAAGTTAGAAAGCTGATCATAGTAGACCAGACACGATCGCCGCTGTCTCACACAGATCGAGCACCGACAGTTGCTCTAGCACTGACAGCAGCATCAGCTCAGTCTGATCCAGCTGAGGATTGGGCACCGACTGCGTCAGCAGATCAGTCTGGTCTACCAGAGGATCGGGCATCGACACCGGCACCTGCTCCGACACCGGCACCAGCTCTACAAGGAGCACCATCTCCGGCAGCAGCAGTGGCTTCGGCACCTGCACCAACACTTGCACTTGCATCTACTCCGGCCCGTGCAGTTGCACCGGCAACAGACTGGGCTGCAGTTCGCACTTCATATACCAAAGTCCTTACAAAAACCGACATGTCCACCTTCTTGGTAAGCATTGGCCGCCCAAGTGCTTCGTTCTTTTTTCTTTCCATGTTGTTTCACATGATTCACTGTGTTGATGTAACTATTTGGGTATGTCTTCTTGTTTCCAAACAGATAATTACTAGAGCAACGAGGGAGTCATTCAACAATCTGGGCGACCGCGGCCAAGTTTCTCTTACCATGCGCAGCCTTGGTGTGAATGAACCTGCTCAATATATCGTAAGTACAAAGGATGGTCGCATGATGATTGATGCTAAAGGATGGTCAAGGTTCAAATCTAAATCATATCTTGCAGTAGGGGATGATGTCAAAATCGAACTTTCTCGGCAAGGAGAGCTGGTCCAAATCAACTTTGAAATTCTTCAGTAGCAGCACGCAAGTGCCTAACTGATCTATCCTCCGAGAGATTTTGATGTAATAATCTGGCATGGTGAAATAAGTGTCCTATGTGTATAAGTAGTACGATAGTATTATTTATCACATGGTATATCGTTGATAGAATTGCAACTCTGATTACTGGTTAGGAACTGTCGTTCGATTTCATTCCAATAGCTACCATGCTTTATTCAATTTTGTGTATTTGCCTTGCGACAACATCTAAAACCAGTGCCGTACCGATCGCTTGCAATATGAAAAGCGCTGAGGTAGAACACATGGACCCCCAAACATGCAGGGTCGGCCTCCGGCCCAAAGTCCAGAACCTGGTTTCGAGAAGCACTAGCTCAGTGTAGAAGTGGCGTCCTCCTCCTGCTGTGGGTTGGGCGAAGATGAATGTTGATGCTGCGTTATCTCGCAATGGTGAAAGGGAAGCCCTGGCAGTTATGAGCCGGGATCATACATGCTTCTTCCTTGGAGCATCGGCACTGGTGTGCGAAAGTGTTACTGATCCATAGATCCTAGAGGCAATGGCATGTTGTGAGGGGCTATCTCTGGCTCTTGACTTAAACCTGCAAGAAGTTTAGATTAGCATCGATTGTTCAGCAACAGTCAAGCATATCGGAGAGTCATACTTGGGGCCCAGCAAAGTTATTATGGATGAGATCAAGATGAAGAAGAATATGTTCCAAACCATGGGGATCATACATGAAAAACACGAGTGTAATGTTGAAGCGCATGTGCTCGCAAAAGCTGCTACTTCTTTGCCCTATGGACGCCATCTTTGGCTCACAGTAACCCCCGAAATTATTTGTATACCTATGACTGTTAATCTTCAATAAAGCATCTTTTATCCCTCAAAAAATATCTGAGTATTATATTCTCAGTTGAACCCCCATAATGCCCGTGCGTTGCAGAGGGAGTATATTTCTCGGCAAGGTGAGTCTGTGATATAAAAGATTTGTATATTTCTTTACAGAGGGAGTATCTCTCTGTCAAAATATATATTTATGTGTAACTAGTTACTCCTGTCTTTCTACTTCATTTCGCTGATATGTGGGGCAACCGGCAACGGGGTCCACGTGCCATATGCACAAATTAAAGTGCACAACTTCACGGTAGACACACCCCGGTCGTAGCGCCGCAGTAATGCCCAATGAGCCGTTAAATCACAACCCCCCCCTTCCAGCTTTAGCAGTAAGCTAGACAGACGAAGCGGCAATATTTCACTGGGCCTGAATCCCCTTCTCCCTCGTTTGCTTGTTCAGAGAAAACCCCCTCTTGGCGATTGCATAGGGTTTTCTCATGGAGAACCAGGTACGAATTATTCATCCATCCCCGATAAACCCAAGTCCCTTGGTCGCAGGTAATCCTAGGATGGTAGCCGCCACCGTTGATGCATTTTTCTTCCTTCTGAATCTAGTGTGTTTCATTTGCAGTGCCCGAAGTGCGAGTACCCTATAGGTTTCTGCGCCCTCGGCGAGACGCCACACTTGTTCCTTCTCATCCTAACACAACATTTTGAAACACGCACAGTATGTTCCTAGAATCCTCTTTTCTATCCGGGAGGGTGGGGATCTTTTGAACATGCTGTGTTCTCATATTATTTTTCCTGCAGTGTATTATTTGCTCTACCAGAACACATGTACTCAAGATGCTCGACCTTGCCATAACTGAATACACTAGTTCAATGGTCATAGTGAAGACAAGCCATGGATATAAGTTCCAAGTTGGGTTCATGAACCAAGAAGATCGCTGCTTTTTTATGGCCGAACTTGGATAAACTTTCTCAAGTGTTACAGACTGAAAGTTGGCGCACGAATGTTGATGGAAATAGCAGAACCTGGTCTCATCTTCACTGCGATCTTCCACCCCGACGTTGTTCCAATTGTTCATCCATGTTAGTTTTGTATATGGTTCTTTCTTGTTGCCTCGATTACTTCTTAATCCACCTATTCTGTCTAACTAATTACAATTTAACTTTAGAAGTAGCAATGAATCTCTCACGAAGATGCTACTTCTAACTAATATTTTCTTATACACGATGGCACGTGTAGGTTTGTTCAGAGTTAAGCAATCTGCTCATTAGTTACTCTGTAATAACTCGGCTGTTACTAATGGCACTGAAGTTGACTGGATCGACATCCACAAGTTCCTACACTTTATTGATCGTCTTGAGGTCCTTGTGGGGCGTTTCAATGGTGGAAGGCCACGTGGGATATGTGTGCCACTGCTGCACTCGTTGAACAGGTCCAACTGTGTCGAGAAACTTATGGTACGAGCTGTTTTCTGTTATATATGTTGTTCATAAACTATTGCTTATACACAGTTTTACAGCTGTGATCTTCTTGAAATAGGAACTGCTGAGTTCTATTGTTCCTATACAGATGCCTGACCATGGTCGGGTCAGACTTGTGCTTGGTCACAACATGATGTTTATGTCGACCTACTCAATTCCCCTTGGAGGTGAAAAGATACTTATTCATGGGTGGTCTCAAATAATGAAGGCCTGTCCATCTTGGAGAATAGGACAGAAGATTATGTTCATGCTTTTCCATGGCTCTAAAGCGAATATCCTGTTTATTGATCGCATTGCGAGATGAAGCCGCTTTCAGAAGGTTGTGGATGCGTGGGGTGGCGCCTGGGCCTTGTCCCGGGGCTTGGCAGCCTCACCCTTGGTTAACTGTAGGCAAAGTAGCACTGTTCGAGGCGTGCTTTGTATGGTTGAACCTGTATAAGTACTCATACTGCTTTCAGCTTTGGTTGTTAAGTGCCCCTGCTGGTTACAGTTAAGGTTGTTAAGTACTCCTGCTTCTTTTACAGTCTGTCGTGTTTGTTCAGTCCTGTCTTCCTCCACCTGCCAAAACCAAACCAACGCCGGCAGGGCCGCCTGCTTCCGCCTCCCACGGCTGGGTGCGCCTCAGTGCACGCATCGCCGCCCCACCATCTTCTAAATCGTTAACACCGACGTCCTCTGCGCGCTTTGGTGCGCTCACCGCGGCGCCGTCCTCTCGTGTTGTCAACATGGTCAACAAACAATAGGAATCGGCAGAAGTACATGAAGACGATGACAGTAGGGGCCCACCACATCAGCGTATGGAAAAATAAAATGTTTCCTCCTAGTGTTTTCCTGACATCTAGGACCCACGACATTGTGAGCGTATATAGTCAATAGACAAGAGAACAGCACAAGATCGGCTGACACCTGGGACGTAGCTACTTGAGCAGTATTTTTTTTGTTTGGTATTGTTGAGACGGAGCAGGGTTTGAACTGGGCTGTGGCCCGTCTAGCCCAGGCTTATATTTTATGTTCACCATGTGACCAGCCCAGCTATTTTTTCTTTGTGAAAATGAGCCCAGTTTATTTTTTCTGAAGAATACCCAATCCAGGCCTACTTATTTTTCTACGCCCTGATGGGCTGCAACTCATTCAAGACGCCTGCAAATCCTGAAAGTAATATGAAATGGGTTGTAAATATAAAAACAGATGACAAATTGGCAATTACTTTATAATTTCTGAATTTTATTACATTTCCAGATTCCTATTTCACTGGGCATTAACCTTATTTAAATATATCTTCAAAGTACTTTAAATCTGGCTGGACATTTCGGTATTAAAAATAGTTTGGAACCCATAGAAATATGTGAAATTGGCCCTGGCCAACCAAAAAAATGACTGCAATAGATTGCATAAGAAGTTGCCATGAGCTATATATAAATTATTTAAAAAAGAGGGAATGGTCTGACTTGTGGGCCTGTTTAGTTGACGCGTATGCAAGATTTTTTTTATTATTATATACGTCAACAAACGATTCTAGTAGACGTAACCATTGGATGTCAATCCAACGGCCGTCGTGTTTCTTCAATCTCTGATCTTCTTGCTCCAGCCGCCAAAGCAGCGCCGGCGGGACCGCCTACTCTCGCCTCCCGTGGCCGGTTGTGCTGTCGTGCAGGCCTCAGCGCCCGCTACTACTCCCACCGCTGGCCAGGGCATCCCTTTACTCACCCACACCCCCTGTTATTCTGCGGCGGCGGCAGCCTCACACCGCAGCCGAACCGGTGAACGCTCGTACTCCTCTCCGCGTGGGCATCCACTGCCGCGTCTTCCCCGGCTCCGCGTCGTCCCCTTCCTATGCCTCGCCGTCGTCCACCGCCGTGGTGCTCTCGGCGCGGCGTGCTCAATGTGGTCAATGACCGACTTCCATCGGAAGAGTACTGTACGTGGAGAGGCTGACAGCTGGGTCCACGGCAGCCGCAAGGAAGTGCCTCCTTATTACGCGGAAAATAATTATTCCTCCACCTAACAGCGGGGACCCACTGGACGGGCCACCAGTATTTTGTGAAAAAAATCATTTCCCCCTGACTGCTGGGACCCATCGGACGGGCCACCGTATTTTGCAAAAAAAAACATTCCCCCGCTGTCAGCTCGGACCCACCGGAAATGCCTCCTTATTAAGCACAAAAAAATAAATACTCCCCCAGCTAGCTGGGACCCACCTTGGTGGGAGGCTGACTTGTGGGCCTACTAAGTTGACGGGGATGAAGGGCTTTGTCAACTTAGTCAATATGAGTGATTCTAGCTCCAGTGACCGTACGATGTCCATCCAACGGCCGTAGTGCTTCTTCAACCTCTGGTCTTCTTGCTCCAGCCGCCCAAAGCAGCGTCGGCCGTGCCGCATGCTCCTGCCTCCCGTGGCCAGCTGTGCTGCCGCGGAGGCCTCACCGCCCCCTACTATTCCCACCGCTGGCCAGGCCCTGCGGCAACGGCAGCCTCACACCACAGCCGAACCAGTCAACCCTCGTACTCCTCTCCGCACGGGCTTCCACTGTTGCGTCTTCCCCGGCTCCGCGTCGTCCCCTTCGTAGGCCTCGCCGTCGTCCACCGCCGTGGTGCTCTCGGCGCGGCGTGGTCAATGTGATAAACGACTGACTTTCATCGGAAGAGTACTGTGCGTGCAGACGCTGACAGCTGGGTCCACGGCCGCAGCAAAGAAGTGCCTCCTTATTACACGCAAAATAATTATTCCTCCACCTGACAGCGGGGACCCACCGGACGGGCCACCGTATTTCACGAAAAAAACATTTGCCCCTGACTGCTGGGACCCACCAGCTACATCTTCGCACGCAAGGAAGTGCCTGACAGTCGGGACCCACCTGGTCGAATCGTACATAGCGTTGTCATTCTGGTCGCAAACGTGTACGTACATATATACTGGTGGTTGTAGAGGCGTGCACGTGTTGTAGTAGAGGCGCGCACGTAGCATGTACACGTACATACAGTGGCCAGGGTGCAAGAAATAAAATATGGCCATGTATGTGTACATACGGGCGGGGTCTCGAACGCCTACTCGCGCATACGTACGTCCACTGCTCGTGTACATGGCTGGGTCAGAACGGAGAAACAGCGTCGTTGTCGTGTTCATGGGGAGGCAACGGAATGCCTCGTGTTCATGGGAAGGCAACGGAATGCGTCGTGTTCATCGGGAGGGCTTGGACAGAACAGGCGATGGAAACGAGGCCTGGCGTACCGCAGAACGGAGGAAACGGCCTTGTGTTCGACCAGCCACGTTCGAAACGGGATCCTGTTCATCGGGAGGGGTCTGGCGTACCACAAAACGGACGAAACGGACTTGTGTTGGAGTGCTACGGTCGAAACGAGGGTCCTGTTCATCGGGAGGGGTGTGGCGTATCGCAAAACGGGACTCCACGGGATATTGTTCATCTCCACCGTCGACCCCCTCCAACCTCCACAAGCTACTGTTCATCCATCGTCGACCTCCTCCAGCCTCCACCTGCGACTGTTCATCCATGGGCTCCTGTTCATCCAGCCTACACCGCGTGCTACTCCACTGGCTACTGTTCAACCAGCCCTCTCCACGGGCTCGTGTTCAACCACCCCTCCATGGGCTACTGTTCATCCTGCCCTCCACCGTCTACTGTTCATCCTGCCCTCCACGGGGTGGTCCAGTTCATCCAGCCCTCCACGGGGTCCTGTTCATCCAGCCCCAACCGTCTCGATCGATCGGGATCCTGTCACCACGGGGTCCTGTTCATCCACCCGCACCGGGAACT
>NC_041386.1:35180616-35197455 GCF_002162155.2 Triticum dicoccoides | reverse complement strand
TTCAATTAGCAGCAGTAGCGAAGGAATCGCTTGATTGGGTTCAGTTAACAGTCATCGATCGATCGCTCGGGTTCAGTAACGCGTAGCCTGCAGTGCAATCGCTCGGGTTCAGTTAGAGCCCAACGCCTCACTCGGGTTCAGTTAGAGCCAACGCCTCGCACAAACGCACGTACGTGTACGAGAGAAACGCGCATCGCTCGGCCCCCGACCTCTCACCGTAACCGGGAACTCCCCGAAATTTTCTTCCCCCTCGCTTCTACCATGGTTTTTTCCATCATGCATGGCCCAAAGAATGTCATGCAGCTGCGTCTCTAGCCCGACCAGGACGAAAAGCCCATTTTCTATCATGATTTTTTGTCATAGAAGTAGGAGCCCACCACATCTATGATGATACTGGGTTTTGTCACAATTATCGTCATAGAAGTGTCATATGTATGACAGAAAAAAAACCGTTCGCCCCAAAATGTCACGGATGTGTCTTTTTTTGTAGTGGTGGTTTCGTTCATCAGGCAAAACTGTGTCTACACAGCGTACCATGCGTCTCTGCATGCACCATACCCTGATATGTGCCGCCACGCTCTGCGGCCCAAAGTAGGAGAGAGGGTCGCAAGTATCAGACTTCGACCTGCTGGCAGGAGTTTCCCCCGTCAGGCACCCATCTGGTTCAAGCCGTCAGCCAATCTCCACAACTTAATAAATAGTAACGTCTAACTAAGCCAGTTAGTTAGATGCATACACTTGGTGTAGTAGGATCTTTATTTAGTTTGATGCATACACTTGTTCTTTTTTGGTAGCCCTTTTGTAATGATGGCTGGTGTTTGGTTTGGAAGAGAGAGCTGCGTCTTCACTCTTCTGGCCTGCTTACTGCTTCTGTTGCACCCCCAGCCCTGGTTGCTGTTGCTGCTGTTTTCAATGTACAATTAGTAGTATATTTCATCTGTTGGTTGAATAAACGTGTTGTTAGAACAACAAACACAATGTTTTGGAAGTAGTTGCACGGTTCGATCCTTGAGTGCCCCGTACCGTATGTAGCGCATACTATTTTTCGTACGGAACACATTTTCCACTTGTTGATAACATGCAGCCCACTGATGAAGGCCCAATAGAGAAGCCCATAATTAACTGGAAGGGAGGCTCTCACATGAATCCGGCCCAGGTACATGCTCATTATCCCCTAAACATAAATAAGTAAATAAATAAATAAATGAAGCTAAATGCTCATGCACCAGTTCTTTGGGAAAATAGGTAGCCGAGTATTTCTTTTTGAAAAATACCCAAGCTAGGCCTATTTGTTTTCTCCGAATTACTGGGCTGCAAATCTTTCAAGACGTGGAGGGATGCATTCCAGCCTGGCTTAAGAGTATGGTCAATGTCTGTTAAAAGTAATATCAAAAGGGGTTGAAAATTCCAAAAAATTATAGCAAATGGGATATAAGTTTCTTTTTTTGTTTTAGTTCTTCACTGATAGCTTATACGTATTTCATTGGATTTAACATGATATAGTACTAATTTATTTTTAAATTTGTTTTAGTATGGCTATTAATTTTTGGATTAAGAATATTTCGTCCACCAGCAAAAATTTGCGAATTTTCAAAATTTCCCACATATTTAGTTAATTTTTTGACCCTGGTACTGACCAGAAAATGGCCAGCAATTCTAAAAATGGAAAACGGGCTGCAATAAATTCCATATGAATTAGAAAATGAGTAAAAATTATAAAAATAATAGCAAATGGGTTGTACACGCCACAGATTTCGAGGCTGACTTGTTTACGCAAGGCTTTGTGAGTGAACACATGATTCTAGCAACAGTGACTGTTGGATGTCCATCCAACGGCCAACGTGCTTCTTCAATCTCTGATCTTCCTGCTCCATCCACCTAAACTAGCGCCGGCGGGACTGCCTGCTCCCTCCTCTTGTGGCCCGCTATGATGTCGTGTAGGCTTACCTGACCCACCCTACTCCCTCCGCTGGCCTGGCCGCACGCAATCAACTGCTTCCATATTACGCAAAAAATGATTCTTCCCACTGACATCTGGGGTGCACCGGTTGGGAGGCTGACCTGTGGGCCTACTAAGTTGACGCGTACGCAGGGCTTGTCAACTTAGTCAACAAACGATTCTAGCAACAGTAACCATTGGATTTGAATCGAACAGTCCTGCTTCTTCTTCAATCGCTGCTCTTCTTGCACCACTCGCCCAAGCCAGCGCCGGGGAGACCGCCTGCTCCTGCCTCCAGTGGCCGGCTGTGTTGCCGTTGAGGCCTCATCGCCCCCTACTACTCCCACCGCTAGCCATGCCCTGCGGCGACGGCAGCCTCACACCGCAGCTGAACCAGTGAACCCTCGTACTCCTCTCCGCGTGGGCATCCACTGCCGCGTCTTCCCCGGCTCCGCATCGTCCCCTTCCTAGGCCTCGCTGTCGTCCACCACCTTGGTGCTCTCGGCGCGGCGTGGTTAACATGGTCAACGACATTCCATCGGAAGAGTACTGTACGTGGAGAGGCTGAGAGCTGGGTCCATGGCCACATCCCAGTGTTTTTGTGATTTGCCAAGTAAGTCGCTTTGCCAGGCCTGTTGGGCTGCAAATCTTTCAAGACGAGGAGAGCTTTCATTCGGCTAGCCGAGAAAATGGCCCATCAGTAATGAGAAATGGGATGTACATTTTTAAAAGACATCAAACCAGCAATTAGTTTCAAATATCTTTTTTTCATTTCGAGATTTTAAATTACATTAATTTTTATGCATGGAGAATTTGTTGGATTTTATATTGATATACATTTATTTTTAAAATCATTTTGAATGTGAGTTGAAATTTCGAGATTAAAAACAGTTCGGACCGCACCGAAATATGCAAAATTTCGTATAATTTTTTAACCGTGGCCACAATATGGGCTGTAATGCTAACAAAAGGAATATGGGCTCCAAAAAAACCTTAATAATTAGCAAATGGGATGTAAATTATTAGAAATAATGGCAGATGGGTTGTATGCTGTTTCCCATAGATTTGAGGCTTTCCTAAAAAAAAGGTTGACGCACAAGCAGTGACTGTTGGATGGCCATCCAACGGCCGTCGTGCTTCTTCAATCTCTGCTCTTCCTGCTCCAGCCGCTCAAACAAGCGCCGGCGGGACTGCCTGCTCCCTCCTCCCCGCGGCCGGCTCTGCTACCGCGTAGGCCTCACCGCCCCATCGTACTTCCATCACTGGCCTAGCCATCCCTCTACTCACCCACACTTGCTATTATTCTCTGGCAACGGCAGACGAACCAGTAAACCCTCGTACAGTCGTACTCCCCTCCGCATGGGAAACAACTGTCGAGTCTTGCCTGCCTCCGTGTCGTTCCCTTCCTAGGCCTCGCCGTCGTCCACCGCCCTGGTGCTCTCGGCGCGGCCTGGTCAACGTGGTCAACGACCGACATGCATCTGAAGTGGATTGTACGTGGAGAGGCCGACAGCTGGGTCCACGGCCGCACGCAAGGAAATGCCTCCTTATTACGTGCAAAATAATGATTCCTCCACCTGACATCAGGGACCCACCGAAAGGGCCTCTGTATTTTGCAAAAAAATGTTACCGCCGCTGACAGCTCGGACCCACCACCTATATCTTCGCACGCAAGGAAGTGCCTCCTTATTACGCACAAAAAAATGAATACTCCCCCTGTTTGCTAGGACCCAGTATAGTGGCAGGCTGACTTGTGGGCCTACTAAGTTGACAGGGATGGAGGGCTTTGTCAACTTAGTCAATATGCATGATTCTAACTCCAGTGACCGTACGATGTCCATCCAACGGCCGTAGTGCTTCTTCAACCTCTGGTCTTCTTGCTCTAGCCGCCCAAACCAGTGCCGGTCGTGCCTCGTGCTCCTGCCTCCCGTGGCCGGCTGCGATGCGGCGGAGGCCTCGCCGCACCCTACTACTCCCACCGCTGGCCAGGCCATCCCTCTACTCACCCACACCCCCTGTTATTCTGCGGCGATGGCAGCCTCACACCGCAGCGAACCAGTGAACCCTCGTACTCCTCTAGGCGTGGGCATCCACTGACGCGTCTTCCCCGGCTCCGCGTCGTCCCCTTCCTAGGCCTCGCCGTCGTCCACCGCCCTGGTGCTCTCGGCGTGGCATGGTCAACGTGGTCAAGGAACGGCTTCCATCGGACGTGGACTGTACGTGGAGAGGCTGACAGCTGGGTCCACGACCGCAGCAAGGAAGTGCCTCCTTATTACGTGCAAAATAATTATTCCTCCACCTAACAGAGGGGACCCACCGGACGGGCCACCGTATTTCGCAAAAAAAACGTCCCCCCCTGACTGCTAGGACCCACCAGCTACATCTTCCCAAGCAAGGAAGTGCCTGACAGTCGGGACCCTCCTGGTCGAAGCGTACGTAGCGTTGTGATACGTCTCCAATGTATCTACTTTTCCAAACACTTTGGCCCTTGTTTTGGACTCCAACTTGCATGATTTGAATGGAACTAACCCGGACTGACGCTGTTTTCAGCAGAATTACCATGGTGTTATTTATGTGCAGGAGCAAACGTTCTCGGAATGATCTGAAACTTCACGGAGACACTTTTCAGAAAGTAAGAAAAATACCTGCCAAAGATGAAGGCCAGGGGGCCCACCGTCTTGCCACGAGGGTGGGGGGCGCGCCCCCTACCTCATGGGCCCCCTGTTGCCTCTCCGACTCCAACTCCACCTCCATATATTGAGTTTCGGGGAGAGAAAAAATAGAGAGAAGAAATCATCGCGTTTTATGATACGGAGCCGCCGCCAAGGCCTAAAACCTCTCGGGAGGGCTGATCTGGAGTCCATTCGGGACTCCGGAGAGGGGAATCCGTCGCCATCGTCATCACCAACCATCCTCCATCACCAATTTCATGATGCTCACCGTCGTGCGTGAGTAATTCCATCGTAGGCTTGCTGGACGGTGATGGGTTGGATGGGATCTATCATGTAATTGAGTTAGTTTTGTTAGGGTTTGATCCCTTGTGTCCACTATGTTTTGGGATTGATGTTGCTATGACTTTGCTATGCTTAATGCTTGTCACTAGGGCCCGAGTGCCATGATTTCAGATCTGAACCTATTATGTTTTCATCAATATATGAGTGTTCTTGATCCTATCTTGCAAGTCTATAGTCACCTATTATGTGTTATGATCCGTTAACCCCGAAGTGACAATAATCGGGATACTTACCGGTGATGACCGTAGTTTGAGGAGTTCATGTATTCACTATGTGTTAATGCTTTGTTCCGGTTCTCTATTAAAAGGAGACCTAATATCCCGTAGTTTCCGTAAGGACCCCGCTGCCACGGGAGGGTAGGACAAAAGATGTCATGCAAGTTCTTTTCCATAAGCACGTATGACTATATTCGGAATACATGCCTACATTATATCAATGAACTGGAGCTAGTTCTGTGTCACCCTAGGTTATGACTGTTACAGGATGAACCGCATCCGGCATAATTCTCCATCACCGATCCATTGCCTATGAGCTTTCCATATATTGTGCTTCACTTATTTACTTTTCCGCTGCTATTGCTATCATCACTACAAAATACCAAAAACATTACTTTTAATATTGTTACCTTTTGTTACCGTTATCACTACTATCATATTACTTTGCTACTAAACACTTTGCTGCAGATATTAAGTTTCCAGGTGTGGTTGAATTGACAACTCAGCTGCTAATACTTGAGAATATTCTTTGGCTCCCCTTGTGTCGAATCAATAAATTTGGGTTGAATACTCTACCCTCGAAAACAGTTGTGATCCCCTATACTTGTGGGTTATCAAGACCATTTTCTGGTGCCGTTGCCGGGGAGCATAGCTCTATTCTTTGAGTCACTTGGGATATATATCTGCTTATCATTATGAAGAACTTGAGAGATCCAAAAACCAAGATCTATCCCTCAACTACGAGGGGAGGTAAGGAACTGCCATCTAGCTCTGCACTTGATTCACCTTCTGTTATGAGTAAGTTTGCGACACCTACACCTGCTTCTGCTATTCGTTCTGATATGTCGCATGTTATTGATGATGCCACTTCTTCTATGCATGATACTTATGATGAAACTACCTCTATGCCTGATACTACTATGCCACTTAGTGATTTTCTTGATGAACAACTTGCTAGGGCTAGAGAAATTGAAAATATTGAATCTGATGATACTGATGAAAGTGATGATGAAGAACCACATGCCATTCCTAAGGGTTATGTATTTGATCAAGATGCTTCTTTAGCCATTTTAGCTTGCAGAAATAGAACTGAGCTTAAAAAATTATTAGCTAAATGGAGTAAACAATCCCTAAATGATAGAATGAAACCTGACCCTGCTTTTGCTACTTCACCTATCTTTGTTACTGATAAGGATTATGAATTCTCTGTTGATCCTGATATAATTACTTTGGTTGAATCTGATCCTTTTCATGGTTATGAATCTGAAACTATTGTGGCACATCTTACTAAATTAAAAGATATAGCTAGCCTATTCACTAAAGATGAGAGAACTCGCTATTTTTACATCCTTAAAATATTTCCATTCTCATTAAAGGGTGATGCTAAGATATGGTTTAATTCTCTTGATCCTGGTTGTGTGCGTAGTCCCCAGGACATGATTTATTACTTCTCTGCTAAATATTTCCCCACTCATAAGAAACAAGCTGCTTTAAGGGATATATATAATTTTGTGCAAATTGAAGAAGAGAGTCTCCCACAAGCTTGGGGGAGGCTTCTCCAATTACTTAATGCTTTGCCTGATCATCCTCTTAAGAAAAATGAAATACTTGATATCTTTTATAATGGACTAATCGATGCCTCCAGAGATTACCTGGATAGTTGTGCTGGTTCTGTTTTCAGGGGAAGAACACCGGATGAAGCTGAAATTCTATTGAATAATATGTTGACAAATGGAAATAATTGGACACCTCCGGAGCCAATTCCTGAACCAACTCCGAAGAAGAGGGGTATTCTATTTCTCAGTCCTGAAGATATGCAAGAGGCAAAGAAATCTATGAAAGAAAAGGGTATTAAAGCTGAAGATGTTAAGAATTTACCTCCTATTGAAGAAATACATGGTCTTAATTTACCGCATGTTGAAGAAGCATATAATCTTAATCCTTTACCTATTGAAGAAACTCATGGTCTTGATAACCTGACACAGGTAGTAAAGGTAAATTCCCTCTATAGATATGATAAAGCTGTAATCCCGTTTCCTAAATTTGCTAGCCCATGCTTAGATGAGTTTGATAAATTTATGGCTAAGCAAGACGACTTTAATGCTTATTTTGGTAGACAACAGAAATATAATTCAAATATGCCTGAACACTTGGGTGATTATATGGCTAATGTCAAAGGAGAACTTAAACTTATTAGTAAACATGCTTCTATGGTTACCACTCAAGTAGAACAAGTACTTAAAGCTCAAAATGATTTTCTCAACGAATTGAATAGTAAGGATAATGATCATGCTGTTAGAGTTATGACTAGAGGTGGTAAAATTACTCAGGAACATTTGTATCCTGAAGGCCATCCTAAGAGAATTGAGCAAGATTCTCACAGAAATAATTTAGATGCTCCTAGTTCTTCTAAAAAGAAGAAAAAGAAAAATGATAGGACTTTGCATGCTTCTAGTGATCCTATTGTGGAAACACCTGAGAATCCAAATGATATTTCTATTTCTGATGCTGAAACACAACCTGGTAATGAAACTGAAACTAGTGATAATGCTAAAAATAATGTTCATGATGATGCTCAACCAAGTAATGATAATGATATAAAAATTGAACCTGTTGTTGATCTTGATAACCCACAATCAAAGAATCAACGTTATCATCAAAAAGACTTTGTTGCTAGGAAACATGGTAAAGAAAGAGAACCTTGGGATCAGAAACCCATGCCCTTTCCTCCTAAACCATCCAATAAAAAGGATGGTGAGGATTTTGAGCGCTTTGCTGAAATGATTAGACCTATCTTTTTGCGTATGCGATTAACTGATATGCTTAAAACCAATCCTTATGCTAAGTACATGAAAGATATTATTACAAATAAAAAGAAAGATACCGAAAGCTGAAATTTCCACCATGCTGGCTAATTATACTTTTAAGGGTGGAATACCAAAGAAACTTGGAGATCCAGGAGTACCCACTATACCATGCTCCATTAAAAGAACTATGTTAAAACTGATTTATGTGATCTTGGAGTCGGTGTTAGTGTTATGCCTCTCTCTTTATATCGTAGACTTGATTTGAATAAGTTGACACCTGCTGAAATATCTTTGCAAATGGCTGATAAATCAACTGCTATACCTTTCGGTATTTGTGAGGATGTGCCTGTTGTAGTTGCAAACGTTACTATTTTAACGGACTTTGTTATTCTTGATATTCCCGAGGACGATAGTATGTCTATTATTCTTGGAAGACCCTTTTTGAATACTGCAGGGGCTGTTATTGATTGCACTAAAGGCAATGTCACTTTTCATGTTAATGGTAATGAGCATATGGTACACTTCCCGAGGAAACAACCTCAAGTTCATAGTATCAACTCTATTGGAAAATTTTCATCGATTATATTTGGAGGTTTTGAATTTCCTCTTCCCACTGTCAAGAAGAAATATGATATTCTTATTATTGGGGATGTGCATATCCCCGTTGAGGTAACATAGTGTTATTCGAAATTTCTCCGATTCCATGTTATTCAGAATGAGTTCGTTAGCAAGACTTGATCAACCTTGTTAGTGGATGCCTTTTGATGATCATGAGATGGATGAAACTAGAAGGCACAACCTTGTGTACCCCACTTTTACTTTCTGTTATTTATATTAAATAAAATAAAAATAAATATTATTCTGTCTGTTATCTGATTATCCGTGCAATATAAAAATACCTCGAAAATAAAAGTTCTCCAAATGCCGTGAAATGTAAATATGATTTTTTTTTTCTAGAATATTTGAGGATTTATGGAACTGAGAACACACCAGGGGGGTCAACCACCTGCCCACGAGGGTGGAGGGCGCACACACCCTCTTAGGGCACGCCCCCTGCCTCGTGGGCCCATGGTGGCCCTCCTCCACTTATTCCTGCACCCACACACTTCATCTTCCTCCCCTAAACATGAATAACCAGCTCAAACCCGAGTCCAAGCTCGTTTTGCTGCCATTTTCGATCTCCTTGCTCAAAGCACCTCTCACAAAACTGCTTGGGGAGATTGTTCCTTGGTATGTGACTCCTCCATTGGTCCAATTAGTTTTTGTTCTAGTGCTTTATTCATTGCAAATTTTTGCTGCTTAGGTGACCCTGTTCATGAGCTTGCATGTCAAATTTATATGGTCAAAAGTAGTTTTGATGCATGATATAGGCCCTAGGCACTTGTAGGAGTAGTTGCTATAAATATTGTTGTTTGGTTTACTTTTATTTTGAAGTTACTAAAAATTTCAGAATTTTTCAGAAAATGATGAGGAGACTCTTGAGGGGCTCATCGAGCCAAAACTCGAAGGAAAAGGCACCAAAGCCTAAGTATAAGCTGCCTCGCACCGCGGAGGTTCGGGCGTGTGAATGGCCTTCCGAGGATTTCTTGAGAGCAGCCGGGATTTAGAAGATTTTCATGAATTGGCTCAGACTGCAGGCCTTACCACTTTCCTCCACGACCAATGCGATCAGTATCTCTTGCTCACAAATACCTGTGTGCAAAACTTTCATTTCCATTCTAGGAACTCTCCACCTACGATGGAATTTCATTTATATGATGAGCATAAGGAGATGTCACTTTATGATTTCTGTTGGGTTTGTTTAGTCCCTTTTGGGGGCAATACAAAAGAACCACATCATGATGATGTGGAGGGATTTATTGACACTATCACTGTGGGGGAAACAAGGAAGGTTTCTGATGCATGAATCACTAGCATACATTTTCCTGTTTTACGCTACTTTGATTTATTTGCTAGTCGTTGCTTAATTGGTCGCTAAAGCTGTGGAAACCTGAGTATACCTGATATTATTATTTTGCACCATGGTTTATACGGTGATAACTCTTTCAGTATGGGCAGCATTATTGCCAAACGGTTAAGTCTGAACCGTACCAAGGGCCCCATCTTTGGAGGCATCTATGCTACGCGCCTAGCTGCACATTTTAACATACCTATTAGGCATGTTGAGAAGGAAGCAAAAGTGCTACCCGTGTTTATCTAGATTATAAAAGTATGGTGGCACATGATTTTATTGTTAAGAATAGGGAAGGAGAGCTTAAATATAAATTGTTCTTTAATAAAAATCATCCTGAGACTATTACCTTGCCTGCTCCTTCTTTGTTTGATTTGACTGTAGGCACGTACCTTGTTCCGTTGACGGCTATCCACGCCTACCGGAACCCTGCACCAGCCGAGGAGCCAGAGCCGGAACCACAATTTGATCCTTCACGACAGTCTAATTACCAGTGGGATCCGGAGATGATTGTCAGCGAGTGGCAATATGAGCCTTCTTCTTCCTCATCACAGTACGACCCCAACAATTATTATGGATATCAGCCAGGCCAGCCGTGGCCATAGACCAACTTAGGCCAAAAGCCTAAGCTTGGGGGAGTATGTATTTCTCACTGACATTACATTTATGTTCATACACTCATTGCTAAATGTCGGTGCTCATGCTTTTTCATTGCAGCATCCATGCTAGTTTAATTTCCTTTTTATGCTTTCTTCTTGTGTGTTTAATAAACCTTAAGAAAGAAAAACCAAAAAAATTAGTTGTAGCTTTTAATTAGTTTAGTTTCCATGCTTGTAGTAGTAATTAAAAAGAAAACCCAAAAAGATTTAATGTTCTTCTTTTGCTTGTTGGGAGCTTTCCTGTGTAAATAGTTTTATTTCTTTTCTTTTCTTTGGGGGTCGATAGGAGAAGACCATAATTAAATTGTTGAAGTGGCTCTTATATACATTATTGTTGATCTGAAAAAGAGCCCATATTGCCTTGTCTTCTCATGTTTATTGAATGCTTGCAGATTCCATCTTAGTCCAATGCACGTGCACTATTATCATCATTCACATCGTTCGGTCATGCAAGTGAAGGGCAATTATGATGATATATGATGGACTGGCTGAGATGAGAAAAGCTGGTATGAACTCGACCTCTTTTGTTTTTGTAAATATGATTAGTTTATCGTTCCTGATTCAGCCTATTATGAATAAACACGTTTGCAATGACAACTAGAGCTCATAGTTTCTTGTGACATGCTTGATTAGCTATGAGTTATAATGGTTTACCTTGCGTGCCAACATGCTATTGAGTTGGTTATGATGTGGTATGATATGTTGGTATCCTCCTTTGAATGATTTAAGTGACTTGACTTGGCACATGTTCACGCATGTAGTTGAAACAAAATCAACATAGCCTTCATGATATTTATGTTCATGGTGGGTTATATCCTACTCATGCTTGCATTCGATGTTGATTAATTTTAGTGCATGCTCATGACTGTTGTTGCTCTCTAGCTGGTCACTTCCCAGTCTTTTGCTAGCCTTCACCTGTACTAAGCGGGAATACTGCTTGTGCATCCAAACTCCTTAAACCCCAAAGTTATTCCACATGAGTCCACTATACCTACCTATATATGGTATCTACCTGCCGTTCCAAGTAAATTTGTATGTGCCAAACTCTAAACCTTCAAATAAATATCTTGTTTTGTATGCTCTAATATCTCATGTATCAACTAGGGTTGTCTGTATCTTCCATGTTAGGCAGGTTATTCTCAAGAGGACTGGACTCCGCTCCCCCAAACACGAATAACCAGCTCAAGCATGAGTTCTAGCTCATCTTGCTGCCATTTTCAATCAACTTGCTCACAGCACCTCTCACAAAACTGCTTGGGGAGATTGTTCCTTGGTATGTGACTCCTCCATTGGTCCAATTAGTTTTGTTCTAGTGCTTTATTCATTGCAATTTTTTGCTGCTTAGGTGACCCTGTTCTTGAGCTTGCATGTCAAATTTATATGGTCAAAAGTAGTTTTGATGCATGATATAGGCCCTAGGCACTTGTAGGAGTAGTTGCTATCAATATTATTGAGTTTGGTTTACTTTTATTTTGAAGTTACTAAAAATTTTAGAATTTTTCAGAAAATGATGTGGAGACTTTTGAGGGGCTCATCGAGCCAAAGTTCGAAGGAAAATGCACCAAAGCCTAAGTATAATCTGCCTTGCACCGTGGAGGTTCAGGCGTGTGAATGGCCTTCCGAGGATTTCTTGAGAGCAACCGGGATTTATGAAGATTTTCATGAGTTGGCTCAAACTGTAGGCCTTACCGCTTTCCTCCACGACCAATGCGATTAGTATCTCTTGCTCACAAATACCTTTGTACAAAACTTTCATTTTCATTCTAGGAACTCACCACCTATGGTGGAGTTTCATTTATATGATGAGCATAGGAGATGTCACTTTATGATTTTTGTCAGATATGTTTAGTCCCTTTTGAGGGCAACACAGAAGAACCACATCGTGATGATGTGGAGGGATTTATTGACACTATCACTGTGGGGGAAACAAGGAAGGTTTCCGATGCACGAATCACTAGCATACACTTTCATGTTTTACGTTACTTTGCATTATCTGCTAGTCGTTGCTTAATTGGTCACGGAAACTATGAAACCTGAGTATCCCTGATATTATTATTTTGCACCACGGTCTATACCGTGATAACTCTTTTAGTATGGGCGGCATTATTGCCAAACGGTTAAGTCTGAACCATACCAAGGGGCCCATCTTTGGAGGCATCTATGCTACACGCCTAGCTGCACATTTTAACATACCTATTAGGCATGTTGAGAAGGAAGAAAAAGTGTTGCCTCGTGTTTATCTAGATTATAAAAGTATGGTTGCGCATGATTTTATTGTTAAGAATAGGGAAGGAGAGCTTAAATATCAATTGTTCTTTAATTAACATCATCCTGGGACTATTACCTTGCCTGCTCCTTCTTTGTTTGATTTGACTGTAGGCACGTACCTTGTTCCGTTGACGGCTATCCACACCTACCGGAACCCTGCACCAGCCGAGGAGCCAGAGTCAGAACCACAATTTGATCCTTCACAACAGTCTAATTGCCAGTGGAAATCGGAGTCTTCCTCGTCTGCACCACAGTACGACCCCAACTATTATTATGGATATCCGCCAGGCCAGCCGTGGCCATAGACCAACTTAGGCCAAAACCCTAAGCTTGGGGGAGTACGTATTTCTCACCGACATTACATTTATGCTCACACACTCATTGCTAGATGTCGGTGCTCATAATTTTTCATTGTATCATCCATGCTAGTTTATTTTTCTTTTTATGCTTTCTTCTTGTGTGTTTGATAAACCTTAAGAAAAACCAAAAAATTAGTTGTAGCTTCTAGCTAGTTTTAATTTCCATGCTTGTAGTAGTAATTAGAAAGAAAACCCAAAAATATTTCCTGTTCTTCTTTTGCTTGTTGGGAGATTTCCCATGTAAATAGTTTTATTTCTTTTCTTTTCTTTGGGGGTCGATAGGAGAAGACCATGATTAAATTGTTGAAGTGGCTCTTATATGCATTATTGTTGATCTGATAAAAGAGCCCATATTGCCTTGTCTTCTCCTGTTTATTGAATGCTTGCAGATTCCAGCTTAGTCCAATGCACGTGCACTATTATTATTATTCACACAATTCGGTCGTGCAAGTGAAAGGCAATTATGATGATATATGATGGACTGGCTGAGGTGAGAAAAGCTGGTATGAACTCGACCTCTTTTGTTTTCGTAAATATGATTAGTTCACCGTTCCTGATTCAGCCTATTATGAATAAACATGTTTGCATTGACAACTAGAGATCATAGTTTCTTATGCCATGCTTGATTAGCTATGAGTTATAATGGTTTACCTTGCGTGCCAACATGCTATTAAAATGGTTATGATGTGGTATGATAGGGTTGTATCCTCCTCTGAATGATTTAAGTGACTTGACTTGGCACATGTTCACGCATGTAGTTGAAACAAAATCAACATAGCCTTCACGATATTTATGTTCATGGTGGATTATATCCTACTCATGCTTGCATTCGGTGTTGATTAATTCTAATGCATGTTCATGACTGTTGTCGCTCTCTAGCTGGTCGCTTCCCAGTCTTTTGCTAGCCTTCACCTGTACTAAGAAGGAATACTGCTTGTGCATCCAAACTCCTTAAACCCCAAAGTTATTCCACATGAGTCCACTATACCTACCTATATACGGTATCTACCCGCCGTTCCAAGTAAATTTGTATATGCCAAACTCTAAAGCTTCAAACAAATATCCTGTTTTGTATGCTCGAATAGCTCATGTATCAACAAGGGCTGTACGTATCTTCCATGTTAGGCGGGTTATTCTCAAGAGGAGTGGACTCTGCTCCTCACTCACGAGATAAATGGCTGGTCACCGGGATGCCCAGTCCCATGCTTTATGCAAACTAAATCAAAATAATTGCAAACAAAACTCCCCCTGGGACTCTTGTTAGTTGGAGGCACTCGTTGTTTCAAGCAAGCCATGGATTGATGCTTGTTGGTGGAAGGGGGAGTATAAACTTTACCATTTTGTTTGGGAACCGCCTATAATGTGTGTAGCATGGAAGATATCGCCATCTCTTGGTTGTTATGTTGACAATGAAAGTATACTGCTCAAAATGTTATTCACCTCTGTTTCAAAACCGAGCTCTGGCACCTCTACAAATCCCTGGTTCCCGCTGCGAAGGGCCTATCTATTTACTTTTATGCTGAGTCATCATCCTCTTATTAAAAAGCACCAGTTGGAGAGCACTGTTGTCGTTTGCATTCATTATTGTTAGTTTACATTGAGTATGACTTGACTGGATCTCTATTACCATGAATTACAATGTCTACTCAGTCCTTGGTCTTTAAAGGTGCTCTGCATTTATGTTTTGCGGTCTTAGAAAGGGCTAGCGAGATACCATCCTGTTATATCATATTATGATTGTTTTGAGAAAGTCTTGTCATCCGAGTTTTATTATTATGGCTCGCTAGTTGATTATGCTATTGATATGAGTAAACTTGAGACCTATGCGTTATTGCAAATGTGGTTAGTTATAATCTTTGCTGAAAACTTGAATGCTGGCTTTACATACTTACAACAACAAGAGCAAACAGAGTTTGTAAAAGTTTTTCTTTATCACTTTCAGTTTGTCAACTGAATTGCTTGAGGACAAGCAAAGGTTTAAGCTTGGGGGAGTTGATACGTCTCCAATGTATCTACTTTTCCAAACACTTTTGCCCTTGTTTTGGACTCTAACTTGCATGATATGAATGGAACTAACCCGTACTGACGTTGTTTTCAGCAGAATTACCATGGTGTTATTTATGTGCAGGTGCAAAAATTCTCGGAATGACCTGAAACTTCACGGAGACACTTTTCATAAAATAAGAAAAATACCTGCCAAAGATGAAGGCCAGGGGGCCCACCGTCTCTCCATGAGGGTGGGGGCGCGCCTGCCCCCCTAGGGCACGCCCCCTACCTCGTGGGCCCCCTGTTGCGTCTCCGACTCCAACTCCACATCCATAAATTGAGTTTAGATGAGAAAAAAATCAGGGAGAAGAAATCATCGCGTTTTACGATATGGAGCGGCCGCCAAGCCCTAAAACCTCTCGGGAGGGCTGATCTGGAGTCCGTTCGGGGCTCCGGAGAGAGGAATATGTCGCCATCGTCATCATCAACCATCCTCCATCACCAATTTCATGATGCTCACCGTCGTGCGTGAGTAATTCCATCGTAGGCTTGCTGGACGGTGATGGGTTGGATGGGATCTATCATGTAATCGGGTTAGTTTTGTTAGGGTTTGATCCCTAGTGTCCACTATGTTCTGAGATTGATGTTGCAATGACTTTGCTATGCTTAATGCTTGTCACTAGGGCCCAAGTGCCATGATTTCAGATCTGAACCTATTATGTTTTCATCAATATATGAGTGTTCTTGATCCTATCTTGCAAGTCTATAGTCACCTATTCTGTGTTGTGATCCGTTAACCCCGAAGTGACAATAATCGGGATACTTACCGGTGATGACCGTAGTTTGAGGAGTTCATTTATTCACTATGTGTTAATGCTTTGTTCCGGTTCTCTATTAAAAGGAGGCCTTAATATCCCTTAGTTTCCGTAAGGACCCTGCTGCCACGGGAGGGTAGGACAAAAGATGTCATGCAACTTCTTTTCCATAAGCACGTATGACTATATTCGGAATACATGCCTACATTATATCAATGAACTGGAGCTAGTTCTGTGTCACCCTAGGTTATGACTATTACATGATGAACCGTATCCGGCATAATTCTCCATCACTAATCCATTGCCTACGAGCTTTCCATATATTCTTCTTCGCATATTTACTTTTCCGTTGCTATTACTATCATCACTACAAAATACCAAAAATATTACTTTTACTACTATTACCTTTTGCTACCGTTATCACTATTATCATATTACTTTGCTACTAAACACTTTGCTGCAGATATTAAGTTTCCAGGTGTGGTTGAATTGACAACTCAACTGCTAATACTTGAGAATATTGTTTGGCTCCCCTTGTGTCGAATCAATAAATTTGGGTTGAATACTCTACCCTCGAAAACTGTTGCGATCCCCTATACGTGTGGGTTATCAACTGTTCATCTCCATCATCGACCTCCTCCAGCCTCCACGGGCTACCGTCGACCTCCTCCAGCCTCCACGGGCTCCTGTTCATCCAGCCTCCACCGCGCGCTACTCCACCGGCTACTGTTCAACCACCCCTCCACCGTCTACTATTCATCCAGCCCTCCACACCACGGGGTCCTGTTCAACCACCACACCATGGAGTCCTGTTCATCCAGAGGCA
>NC_041386.1:35159430-35180338 GCF_002162155.2 Triticum dicoccoides | reverse complement strand
AACGCTCACTGTTCATCCAATCGATCGGCTTCAGTTAGCAGCAATAGCGGAGGAATCGCTCGATCAGGTTCAGTTAACAGCCATCGATCAATCGCTCAGGTTCAGTAATGCGTAGCCTATAGTGCAATCGCTCGGGTTCAGTTAGAGCCCAACGCCTCGCTCGGGTTTAGTTAGAGCCAACGCCTCGCACACACACGTGTACGTGTATGAGAGAAACACGCATTGCTCGGCCCCCGACCTCCCACCGTAACTGGGAACTCCCCGAAATTTTCCTCGCCCTCGCTTCTGCCTTGGTTTTTTCCGTCATGGACGGCCCAAAGAATGTCATGCAGCTGCGTCTCCGGCCCGCCCAGGATGAAAAGCCCATTTTATGTCATGATTTTTTGTCATAGAAGTAGGAGCCCACCACATCTATGATGATACCGGGTTTTGTCACAATTTTCATCATAGAAGTGTCATATGTATGACAGAAAAAATTCGTTCGTGTAAGTGCTTCTAGTGCCCCTTAGTGATTTTGGTGTATTGAAGACTTATAGGTTAAGGGACTAATGCGTTTGTGAGTGTACACAGGTCTATAAGTCTATGAGGAGTTTGATATTTACAGAGAAAGTCGACCCCTAAAATGAAGTTCTTCGACTGAAGACTTTGGATCTCTGAAGACTTTTTGAAGACTTTGAAAGTGAAGAAATTGGTGTGACTGTGAAGACTTGGTATTCATTCAAGGAACATGAAGCGTGAAGACTTTTGTTTTTGTAGTTTCATTTTCTCTTTCTTGAGTCATAGGAAACACCGTACTGTTAAAGGGGGTCAAGGAAATACTAAGGAAAATTTCCATGTGATGCTCAACTCAAAATCCTACACCTACCAATTCCTTTGAGTGAAGCCATTGGAAATCTCATACAATCCAGTCATATTCTTCAGTGACAGAGATGAAGTTCCTCTAGTCTCTGAGGAATTTGTTCTGACTGAGGAGTTAGGAATTCACCAGTGCGGATTTCCTACATAGTGAGGAACATGATAGCCCTGAGGATTTTGCTACTCAAAATTCCGACCGTTGCTGTGCTATGCGCCAGCTGTCCCAAAATATCTATCCACCTAACGGTCATATCATTGAAGGGCATTTATGTCTTATCATGTCGGGATGCTCCCTAGGCTATAAATAGCTGCCCCTACAACCACTAGTTGGTTGGCTGCTCCGATAGAAACTGACACTTGTCATTTCAGAGCAACCCATCCTCTGAGGACTTTGATCGAAAATCATCGAGTGACGAAAAACCCAAAACCCAAACACCTACAAACCCCAAGTGATTGAGCATCACTGAAGAGATTGATCCTGCGTGGATCCGACGCTTGTTACCTTTGAAGACTATGCTTCTTCCAGACGGTTAGGCGTCATGGTCTAGAGCATCCAAGAGGAATTGTGGATCGCCGAGTGACCAAGTTTGTGAAGGTTTGGAAGTCACCTGAAGACTTACCACGAGTGATTGGACGAGGTCTGTGTGACCTTAGTTCAAGGAGAATATGGTGAGGACTGGGTGTCCTGAGCTGCGTGTTCAGGACTGGGTGTCCGGGACTGTTTGTCCTCGAGTTTAAATACCCAGACGCTCCAACCAGACGTACAACTGAGACAGCAGTTGGAACTGGTCTACCAAATCATTGTCTTCACCAAGCTTACTGGTTCTATTTCCTCAACTCTTCCATTTCCTCATAACTGTGTTGTGTGCTTGTTCATATCTATGTTTGAAGACTTTGACTGAAGACTTTCTCAATTTCCTCAGTTCAATTTCTTCACTCTGTTTGTCTTCATCCCGTGTTATCTTGTGCTTACGCTTCTGTACTCTGTGCCTGTCTTCATTTCATCATGATGACTATGCTTGTATTTTTTTATGTTTACTTTTGAGTACTCATTCCGCTGCTAGTAGTTCTTCGCTAAGGAATTTCCTCACCGGCAAATTCCTCAGTGAAGAATTTCATAAAAATCGCCTATTCACCCCCCTCTAGTCGATATAATGCACTTTCAATTGGTATCAGAGCAAGGTACTCCCTTGTTCTGTGTGATTTTGGTTTAACCGCCTGGAGTTTTAGTTATGTCAACCGCCGGTGATCAAGGTCTCTGCTGGGTGTCCTACCTTCGATGGGACGGACTACCCCTACTGGAAGAATAAGATGCGAATGCATCTTGAAGCAATTGATAACGATCTCTGGTATGTTGTGGAAAATGGTGTTCCCTCAGTCACACCTTCTCTGAATGCTGCTGATGTGAAGAGATTCAAGCAACTCGACTCTCAAGCGAAGAATATCATATGTGGCCATCTGAGCAAAGGACAGTATGGCAGAGTGAGTGCTTTGGAGACAGCGAAGCTTATCTGGGACAGGTTGTCCAAAATGAATGAAGGAGTCTCAACTCAGCGTGACTCTCGAGTTGATGTTCTTCGCAATCTCTTCAACCGCTTCTAAAGACTCGACAATGAAAATGTTCAACAAACCTTCGATCGCCTCACTGACATCTCAAATGAGCTTCAAGCACTTGGTGCCACTGACATCACCGACCATGAGGTGGTGAAGAAATTGCTGAGATCGCTTGATTCCTCATTTGACACTCTGGCATTGATGATACAAGAATGTGCTGATTACAAGTCACTTGATCCCGCTGATATTCTCGAAAGGCTAAATACTCATGAGTTCCAACTTGCTGAAAAGAGAGATCTCTATGGTTCAAGCTATGGCAGAACACGTGCACTGAAGGCCAAGGCAGTATTTGAGTCCGAAGATGAAGACTCTGGTAGCAGCCTTGGTGATCCTGAAGAACTAAGCCATGATCTGGCTCTGCTTGTGAAGAAGTTCCAACAGTTCTCAAGACGTGGTCGCCTTAGAAGACCCTCAAGGAGCAGTGATTCTTCATCCAGTGACTACAAGAGGAGGCTCTGCTCCTCCGCCTGAGCCCTCAGCTGTTCCGACTAAATCCTCAGCACCTGTGCATCTCGCCTCATGCCAAAGGACTGCGGGAATCTCCATTGCCTCAGGTGTCTCAGCTAGTTCCTCAGCTGCACCAAGTTCCTCAGCTGGCCCCTCACTTCTGAAGACAAAGGCCACTGCTGGACGAGGTCCTCGCCCAAGTCCTCAAAAGAAACAAGTCGCTTTCCAAGTACCGTCTAAAGAAGACGAAGCTGATGATGATGAACTTGCAGAAATCATCAGAGACAAGCAAGTCAGGGCCGCTAGAGCCAAAGGATCAGAGGTGCCACTGCTTTTGGATCCCAAGTTGATCCTCGAGTACATTGATGTCTGGCACAAGGACCCCAACACTCCCATGCCTGAGTTCAAGCTGACTCCTAGCCAAAGTCACATGCTGACCCACTTCATTCAAGAAGAAAAGTGGAAATTTGAGAAGGCCAGGCAGATCAAGAAAGTGCAGTACAAGAAAGAGCAATATCTGAAGAAAAACATTATCTCTATGACAACTAAAGAACTTGTCACTATCCAGACTGAGATCAAGAAACTCAGTGATGACTTTGACGCATATCGCGCTGATTGTCTTGGAGCCAAGGTTCGTTTTGCGAAACTTGCGGATAACTTCACTTCCAATGTTGCAGCCCCAATGCAACAGGAAATTCCTCAGGCTGAAGCATCTGCTCAGCCTACTGAAGAAAATGCCAGCACTGCTGATGACAATCAGGCTGCTGAAGAAAATGTGAGTTCCAGGGCTGATGACTGCATTCCAGCCATTGAAGAAATTGCCAGGGTACCCACTAGTGGTGCGCCTGAAGAAAATGAAGAACTCAGGGCAACTGCATGAGTTGTGCCTGAAGAAAATCAACCAGATTCCTCAGCTGCTCCTGCACCAACTTCAACTCCAATCCTTCCATCTGCATCAGATGTGAAGAAGAGCAAGGCTGCAGAGCATGCTGTAGTGAAGAAAAGGAAAGCATCAGCTGCTTCAGATTCTTCAGCTCCGAAGAAGATGAAGCCTATGACAAGTTCATTTGCTAATCCGATTGATGTTGTTTCCATCTCAACCAGGCCATCAAAGGACCTTGTTCCTTTTGATGAAGAATATGTGATCCCCAGCGGATCAGATGAAGAAACTCGTTCTGCTGCTTCATCTGAACCGTTGGATGAAGAAATTGAAGTGGATGCAATCCCTTCAACACATATCATCTCCTCGCCTATGCCTCAGTTCACAGCTGAAGAGGCTGGCGTTGAAGAAATGGAAGATGAAGATGTGGACATTGGCTGCTCCACACCAGTAATCAGTGATGAATTCTGGGAAAGTCAGCATCCAAACTCTCCAATGTTCACCCCTCTACAGCAAATTCCTTAGTCCCCCACACAAACTGTACAAATGGGCTCTGAAGAAACTCATCCCACTGCATATGTCCATGAGGAAATTCCAGCCACTAGCGCTGAAGAAACTGCTACTACTGAACAACCAACGATGCAGACTGCCACTGAGGAGGAACCAGAAATTCCTCAGCCTGAAGAACCTGCGATTGAGATTCCTGAAGTCGTGATGCAACTCACTGACACTCCTCTGCCAAAGCCAAAGGATCCATTCTCACGCAAGCAAAAGTTCAAGGCTGATGATTTCTTCGGTGAGCACGTATTCTTCAAAGATCACAACCCTTATAACTCCGCTCGCATTAGGAAGAGGCGTTTCTGGACTGCTAGTCAAGCAAATTTCTATTCCTCGGTACTGTTCAACAAGTAGAAGATCTTCTACCATGATCATATTCCTCACGTGGATATGGAATCTTTGTCGTGCTTCGCACCAGTCCTCAGTGTTCTTCACGACACTAGACTGCTAAACTTTTGCTCTGACATCTACGATTGGAATGAAGAACTGATTCTTCAATTCTATGCAACGCTGCACATCACTGAAGATGCTGAAGATGTGAATTCATGGGTGCTGGACTGGATGTCTGAAAACACTCACTACACTGCACCAGCCTCTGAATTGCTTCATGCTCTACCACTCAGTCCTCCCCTTGAAGAAGCTCGCTGCACTACAGTGAACCTGAGCTCACACATCATTACATGCAGGTGCTGATGAAACCTTTGAAGCCAGGTCAAGCACCAAGAACCAAATTCCTCGTGAAGGAATTGTTGTACGTGCCCAGAACTGTCTATCGTATTCTTACGAGGACAATCAGTCCTATCAAAGGCCATGACTCATCTGATGAGGAAATTGTTGGCATCGTGAAGAATCTGGTATTCAACATCGTTCATGGCATTCCTGTCAATTATCACGATTTCTTCATGAGGACTATGGAAAATGTTGCACTGTCTCCGTTTGAGCTGAAGCCTTATGCACCTTGGATTATGAGATTCCTCAGGACAAGGTCTTCACTCAACTACAAAGCTGATTTCCAGAATCACCTCAGCTACTTGCCCCCAATTGAAGTCCTCAAGCAGACATATTCCTCAGTTGATGGAAAGGGCAAGGCACCAGCTGTAATAGATGAAGGCATTTGTCCATTGGATGGTCAGTTTCGCAAAGCTGCATCTTATTCCACCAATGATGAATCTGCTGCACATGACTCTGCCAATGCACCCAAGTCCACTCCTCAAGCCACTGCTCCGCGCGTGATGACTAACCGTGAACTTCTGCTTAGTCTTCAGCAGAAGGTGGATCGGAATCACAAATGGGTTAAGCGTCAGTTTGGTTCACTTCTTCACAACATGACTGCCACACACAATGCAGTGAAGAAAAACCACTACTACCTCCATCAAGTCTTCGGTCGCACCTGGGCAATCCTGTCACATCTGTATGGTGAAGAAGATCTGAAGAAAATGGGTCTCAAAGAAGATTTTGACTGGTCTGCATCTCCACCGTAGAAATTCAAGAAGGTCAAGGTTCCTTCTCTGGTGGCCAGCTCATATTCTTCATCGCGCGACACTGATGAAAATGAAGACTTGGACGACACTGCGGCAGGCCCTACTACGACAAACGACCCCAACAACGCTGGCGCTCCTTCATCAACTTGATATTCTTCAGGGGCGTTAGTCCTCATATTCGATCCTTTTGGTCATTTGATGACAAAGGGGGAGAATTTTGAGTTAGTCTTCAAGCGGGTCTTTTTATATGGGCATTTTTTTGTTAAGTTACAACTCTCGTTCTTCTGAGACTTTATTGGATCGAGTTGTAAAGTTAAACCCGATGGTGCTTTGATACTTTTGATATGTTTTGCTGCATGCTTATTCCTCATATATGCTAATGCACGCATGCTGAATTACATCAGTCACCATATTTCATCATGCATTTCAAATTCTTCATTGTGATATGACAAATGCGTGTATGAATTACAAGATATAGGGGGAGATCTCCATGATTCAATTCTTCAAGTGTGCATTGCTTCAAAAGCAAATTCCTCACTATGCACATCTTCAGGGGGAGCTATTCTATATCTTGCAATCAAATTCCTCGATATCAGTATTTACACTTCATATGTTTATCCCCGTTGAAAACTTAACCTATATTGTCATCAATCACCAAAAAGGGGGAGATTGTAAGTGCATCTAGTGCCCCTTAGTGATTTTGGTGTATTGAAGACTTATAGGTTAAGGGACTAATGCGTTTGTTAGTGTACACAGGTCTATAAGTCTATGAGGAGTTTGATATTTACAAAGAAAGTCGACCCCTAAAAATGAAGTTCTTCGACTGAAGACTTTGGATCTCTGAAGACTTTCTGAAGACTTTGAAAGTGAAGAAATTGGTGTGACTGTGAAGACTTGGTATTCATTCGAGGAACATGAAGCGTGAAGACTTTTGTTTTCGTAGTTTCATTTTCTCTTTCTTGAGTCATAGGAAACACTGTACTGTTAAAGGGGGTCGAGGAAATACTAAGGAAAATTTCCATGTGATGCTCAACTCAAAATCCTCACCTACCAATTCCTTCGAGTGAAGCCATTGGAAATCTCATACAGTCCAGTCATATTCTTCAGTGACAGAGACGAAGTTCTTCTAGTCTCTCAGGAATTTGTTCTGACTGAGGAGTTATGAATTCTCCAGTGCGGATTTCCTACACAATGAGGAACATGATAGCCCTAAGGATTTTTCTACTCAAAATTCCGACCGTTGCTGTGCTATGCGCCAGCTTTCCCAAAATATCTATCCACCTAACGGTCATATCATTGAAGGGCATTTATGTCTTATCATGTCGGGCTGCTCCCTAGGCTATAAATAGCCGCCCCCTACAACCACTAGCTGGTTGGCTGCTCCGAGAGAAACTGACACTTGTCGAGCAACCCATCCTCTAAGGACTTTGATCGAAAATCATCGAGTGAGAAAAACCCAAAACCCAAACACCTACAAACCCCAGGTGATTGAGCATCACTGAAGAGATTGATCCTACGTGGATCCGACGCTTGTTACCTTTGAAGACTATGCTTCTTCCAGACGGTTAGGCGTCATGGTCTAGAGCATCCAAGAGGAATTGTGGATCGCCGAGTGACCAAGTGTGTGAAGGTTTGGAAGTCGCCTGAAGACTTACCACGAGTGATGGGACGATGTCTGTGTGACCTTAGTTCAAGGAGAATACAATGAGGACTGGGTGTCCTGAGCTGCGTGTTCAGGACTGGGTGTCCAGGACTGTGTGTCCTTGAGTTTAAATACTCAGCCGCTCCAACCAGACGTACAACTGGGACAGCAGTTGGAAGTGGTCTACCAAATCATTGTCTTCACCAAGCTTACTGGTTCTATTTCCTCAACTCTTCCATTTCCTCATAATTGTGTTGTGTGCTTGTTCATATCTGTGTTTGAAGACTTTGACGGAAGACTTTCTCAATTTCCTCAGTTCAATTTCTTCCGTCTGTTTGTCTTCATCCTGTGTTATCCTATGCTTACGCTTCTGTACTCTGTGCATGTCTTCATTTGATCATGATGACTATGCTTGTATTCTGTTATGTTTACTTTTGAGTACTCATTCCGCTGCTAGTAGTTCTTCACTAAGGAATTTCCTCACCGGCAAATTCCTCAGTGAAGAATTTCATAAAAATCGCCTATTCACCCCCCCCCCCTCTAGTTGATATAACGCACTTTCAGTTCGGCCCAAAATGTCACGGATGTGTCTTTTTTTTGTAGTGTTGTGGGCCTTTAGCAGGCCAAAAGAGGAACCGGGCTGGTATTGGACCATGAAGGGCATGGGCCATTAAAAGGCCAAAACTAAGGTCCGACTACAAATGGCCTAACTCATTTATGGTCCGCTAACAGGCCGAAAGGCACACAGGGCCGGGAATTGGCCCAACACTTAAATGGGTCGCTAAAAGGCCAAAACTCAGGTCCGACTACATATGGCCCAACTGACTTATGGGCCGTCAACAGGCTGAAAGTGACATCGGGCCAGAAATTGTCCCAACACTTAAATGGGCCGCTAAAAGGCAGAAATTCAGGTCCGACTACAAATGGCCCATCAGATTTATGGGCTGTCAACAGGCTAAAAGACACACCGGGCCGGAAATTAGCCCAACATTTAAATGGGTCGCTAAAAGGCCGAAAGATGTACATCCTGAAAATTGGCCCATCCATTAAATGGGCCGTTAACAGGCTGAAATCTCATCGGGTCGATATTGAGCCCAAATATATAGCGGGCTGTTAACGGGCTTGAACTGACGATGGGCTGCAATGGTGTCAAATCTTTAACGGGCCATTGACGGACCGAATTGGCACATCTCGTATGGGCCATGGGCTTAAATGGACCTGACACAAGTAGGACTTATATGGGCCGGCCTGCTAATTTTTACTGGGCCGGCCTTTTTCACCGGAATGGGCCACTGTTGGGCCGTGCCACGTGTCGACCTATCATAGGTGCCTCCTGCCCAATGAGTGGATGACATCTGTCCCAACGGTGAGGCAACACGTGTTTCCTTCGGCCAATCAGAATTTTACACGTGGAAATTTCCCATTGGTCAGGGTTGTTAACGGGTTATCGGATCCAAAATCTGACCCGATAGCTTAACGGCATTCCGTTACGGTGGATGCCATGTGTCGGTTACCCTTGATGAAAGCACTTCTGTGACGCGTGATTTATCGTCATGGAAGTGGACACTTCCGTGATGATAATTTTGGTAATGTCATGGAACACTTCTATGACAACACAGGTATGACTATCTTGATTCTGTCATAGAATCGTCATGGATGTACATGCATGACAAAAAACGCGACCTACTGTGACAAACACGTATCATCACGGAAGTGTATTTTTTTGTAGTGCTATCATACCCGAAGGAATTTCAAAGCAGACATTTTCATTTTCAGTAGGTTCAGTAGGTTGAGGAGCAACTCTTTGCTCTACTGGTCTGGGTGAAGATACCCCGAACAAGCCCCTCAGAGGATTACTTTCCATAGTAACAAGTGACAGTAAATTTCAGCACAATATATAAATTTTTCCTTACCAAATTCCACCTACCAAAGGTGCTTCACTCCCCGGCAACGGTGCCAGAAAAGAGTCTTGATGACCCACAAGTATAGGGGATCTATCATAGTCCTTTCGATAAGTAAGAGTGTCAAACCCAATGAGGAGCAGAAGGAAATGATAAGCGGTTTTCAACAAGGTATTCTCTGCAAGCACTGAAATAATAGGTAACAGATAGTTTTGTGATAGGATAATTTGTAACGAGCAACAAGTAACAAAAGTAAATAAAGTGCAGCAAGGTGGCCCAATCCTTTTTGTAGCAAAGGACAAGCCTGGATAAACTCTTATATGATGTAAAGCGCTCCTGAGGGCACATGGGAATATCTTCAAGCTAGTTTTCATCATGCTCATATGATTCGCGTTCGGTACTTTGATAATTTGGTATGTGGGTGGACAAGCATCCCACTTATGATTAACCTCTATTGCAAGCATCCGCAACTACAACAAAAGTATTAAGGTAAACCTAACCATAGCATGAAACATATGGATCAAAATTAGCCCCTTACGAAGCAACGCATAAACTAGGGTTTAAGCTTCTGTCACTCTAGCAACCCATCATCTACTTATTACTTCCCAATGCCTTCCTCTAGGCCCAAACAATGGTGAAGTGTCATGTAGTCGACGTTCACATAACACCACTAGAGGAGACACAACATACATCTCATCAAAATATCGAACGAATACCAAATTCACATGACTACTAATAGCAAGACTTCTCCCGTGTCCTCTGGAACAAACGTAACTACTCACAAAGCATAAACATGTTCATAATTAGAGGGGTATTGATATGCATATAGGATCTGAACATATGATCTTCCACAAAATAAACCAACTAGCATCAACTACAAGGAGTAATTAACACTACTAGCAACCTACTAGCACCAATCTCGGACTTGGAGACAAGAATTGGATACAAGAGATGAACTAGGGTTTTGAGAGGAGATGGTGCTGATGAAGATGCTAATGGAGATTGCCCTCTCCCGATGAGAGGAGCATTGGTGATGACGATGGCGATGATTTTCCCCTCCGGGAGGGAAGTTTCCCCGGCAGAACAGCTCCGCCAGAGCCCTAGATTGGTTCCGCCAAGGTTCCGCCTCATGGCGGCAGAGTTTCGTCCGAGAAGATGGCTTATTATTTTTTCTCATCGAAAGACCTCATATAGCAGAAGATGGCCACCGGAGGGCCACCAGGGGGCCCATGAGGTAGGGGGGCGCGCCCAGGGGGGTAGGGCGCGCCCCCACCCTTGTGGGTAGGGTGTGGCCCCCCTGGTGAATTTCTTCCGCTGAGTAATGTTTATATATTCTGAAAACGTCTTCCGTGAAGTTTCAGGACTTTTGGAGCTATGCAGAATAGGTCTCTAATATTTGCTCCTTTTCCAGCCCAGAATCCCAGCTGCCGGCATTCTCCCTCTTTATGTAAACCTTGTAAAATAAGAGAGAATAGGCATAAGTATTGTGACATAATGTGTAATAATAGCCCATAATGCAATAAATATCGATATAAAAGCATGATGCAAAATGGACGTATCACTCGTTATTCAAAGTTGGTTAAGTTTCCTGACCATAAACATGTGTTGTCATTTGATGAACGGGATCACATCATTAGAGAATGATGTGATGGACAAGACCCATCCGTTAGTTTAGCATAATGATTGTTTAGTTTTATTGCTATTGCTTTCTTCATGACTTATACATGTTCCTCTGACTATGAGATTATGCAACTCCTGTATACGGGAGGAACACCTTGTGTGCTATCAAACGTCACAACATAACTGGGTGATTATAAAGATGCCCTACAGGTGTCTCCGATGGTGTTTGTTGAGTTGGCATAGATCGAGATTAGGATTTGTCACTCCGTGTATAGGAGAGGTATCTCTACGCCCTCTCGGTAATGCACATCACTATGAGCCTTACAAGCAATGTGTCTAATGAGTTAGCCACGGGTTGATGCATTATGGAACGAGTAAAGAGACTTGCCGGTAACGAGATTGAACTAGGTATGATGATACCGACGATCGAATCTCGGGCAAGTAACATACCGATGACAAAGGGAACAACATATGTTGTTATGCGGTTTGACCGATAAAGATCTTCATAGAATATGTGCGAACCTATATGAGCATCTAGGTTCTGCAATTGGTTATTGACCAGAGATGTGTCTCGGTCATGTCTACCTAGTTCTCAAACCTGTAGGATCTGCACGCTTAACGTTTGATGACGATTTGTATTATGAGTTATTGATTTGATGTCCGAAGTTTGTTTGGAGTTCCAGATGAGATCATGGACATGACGAGGAGTCTCAAAATGGTCGAGAGGTAAAGATCCATATATTGGAAGGCTATTTTCGGACATCGGAATTGTTCCGAGTGATTCGGGTGTTTTTCGGAGTACCGAAGAGTTATGGGAATTCGTCGGGGGAAGTTAATGGGCCTTATTGGGCTTTAGAGGAGAGAGGGAAGAAGGTCCATGAGGTGGCGCGCGCCTCCTCCCTGCCCAAACCGAATTGAACAAGGGGTGGGGGCGCGGCCCCCCTTTCCTTCTCCCTCCTTTCCTTCTTTCCTACTTCGAGAAGGAAAGGGAATCCTACCTGGACTTGGGAGTCCTAGTAGGACTCCCTACCCTTGGCGCACCCCTAGGAGGGCCGGCCTCTCTCCCTCCCTCCTTTATATACGTGGGCAGGGGGGACACCAAAGGACACCAAGTCTTCTCTTAGCCGTGTGCGGTGCCCCCTCCACAGTTACACACCCCGGTCATATCGTTGTAGTGCTTAGGCGAAGCCCTGCACCGGTAACTTCATCATCACCGTCAACATGCCGTCGTGCTGATGAAAATCTCCCTCGTCCTCAACTGGATCAAGAGATCGAGGGACGTCATCGAGTTGAACGTGTGCTGAACACAGAGGTGCCGTGCGTTCGGTGCTTGGATCGGTTGGATCACGAAGATGTTCGAATAGATCAACCACGTTACTAAACGCTTCCGCTTTCGGTCTACGAGGGTACATGGATACACTCTCACCTCTCATTGCTATGCATCACCTAGATAGATCTTGCATGATCGTAGGAATTTCTTTGAAATACTGTGTTCCCCAACAGTCTCTCTTCTGTTGTTGCTTACGAGGCGGAGAAGGAGGCGGAGTGCTCCAACGCATCGGAGGAGCTGAAGCGGCAGCGGCTGTCTTCCGTCGTTGCTGATGAGGTGGAGTGCTCCAATGCGACACAGCAGGCAAAGGAGGAGGGGGAGTGGCCTCACGCGCCATAGGAGGTGGAGTGCCCTGATCACTCGCCAAAAGAGGAGGAGGCAGAGTTCCCTAACACGCCGGAGGAGGAGGAGGAGGCGGAGGGGTCCAGTTTGGAAGTTTGATGTACTCCTTCCACCATAGACATGTAGTCCTGAGAGCATGAACCAGCTGATTCTCCACTTCACCTGTAGGCTGGTCACGCTCGAGCTCCTCAAATCCCTCCATTACTTCATCCACCATCACAACAGCATAGCCATGTGGAATCGAACGGCAGAGAAAAGTTCCGTCGGGTTGAGGTGGTGCAATAGAGCCGATAGCCTCCTTCAAAGTGAGGTTCTTCCGTTTCGTCATAAGCTGGCAATGTTGAGCCTCTGTAATAGTATCCACAGGGTAGCTAGGAACCATGAAGTCGGACTGAACGAGCTCCGTGTAAGCCACGCTCCTTCTCCGCTAAGATGGCGGGGTAGCTTCGTGCCGCTGAGATGGTTGGCCGGTAGCTCGCTGGCTCTCTGCAAGTTCGTCTAGCTTCTGTAGTCTTCCATTGAGCTTCTGCATTTCGCTTAGCTCTGCTTTCCTCCTTCTCTCCCGGCTTCTGTAACCACCTGCGCCGGGAAACCCAACTGCCCACAGAATGGAGCCTGGTGTGCCTCGTGTTCGTCCAGGGTGCTCGGGATTACCGAGGGCCTCAGTCAGCTCGTCCTTCTCTCTATCGGGAATGAACGTCCCTTCCCGCGCTGCGGTGATATACTTCTGAAGCTTCTTGGCGGGTATTGCAAGTTGCTCATCCATCCAATGACACTTCCCTGTTTTAGGGTCCAAAGTTCCCCCAACCCCGAAGAACCAAGTCCTTGAATGGTCTGGCTAGTTCAATGTCTCTAGTTTGACCCCTTTAGCAATCAGGTCATTCTCAGCTTTGTCCCACAACATCCGGGCTTTGAGGTAGCCACCTGACCCCGTGTGATGGTGATACGGCTTCTTTGCAACATTGTTCTTGTTTGTATCTGACATTTTCTTACTCTTGTCCGATGTCTTGTAGGCCACAAATGTGGGCCAGTGATCTCTTAGCTTCTCGAATTGGCCCTTGAATTCTGGAGTCCTCCCTTTGTCAACAAACTTTGATTTCAACTCTTTCTTCCACCTCCTGAATATATCTGCCATCTTCTTAAGAGCACACGCCTTGACCCGTGGCTCTATAACTGGCTTATTCGGGTCCTCCTCTAGTGGTAGGGTGAAATTTGCCTTTAGCGAGGTCCAAAGATCATCTTTCTGTCTATCGGTGACATAAGAAACTTTAGGGTCGTCGTCCTTAGGCTTATACCATTGCTGGATGCTGATCAAGATGGTGTCCCGAACAATAGCTCCGCATTGAGTAGAAAATGCGTCCTTGGTCCGCTTGGGTTCAATCGGTAGGCCATCGTTCGCGGTTGTTGTGATCGTGAACCTTTCATCCTGGCGCAACCTTTTCTTTGGGCCTCGTCTCATTACAGAAGTTTGGCTCAATTCGGAGGCCTATAAAAGAAGAAAGAAGCGTTAATACATGTACATACCAAAACAGCTAGTGCATCAATTAGTCAGCACTGGCTTAATTAATATATATACCTCACCGGACTTTGCAATAGCTCCCTCATCCATTCGGTCACCGGGGCTGTTATCATGGTCTCCTTCTTCCTCCGGCATTCAGTCACCGGAGCCGTCATGATCATGTCCTTCCTCCTCCATTGTTCAATCACCGGAGCCGTCATGATCATGTCCTTCCTCCTCCATTGTTCAATCACCAGAGCCATCATCCTCTCCTCCATTGTAATATTTGCAGAAACTACGGATCAAAGAGACTTGGAACAAGAACAATTGTTGAGGGATATAATCTTCGGCAGAGGTGATGTCTATGGTTCATACCCCCCGATACTACTCATAGATTCATCAAAATAAGCAAACAACACACGAAAAACAGAATCTGTCAAAACAGAACAGTCTGTAGAAATCTGACTAAATCAAATACTTCTGGAACTCCAAAAATTCTGAAACATTAGGACGACCAGGGAAATTTGTATAATGATCTACTACAGTTTGAATTGGTATTTTATCGATCTCTGGTAAAAAATGAAAATTATTTTCATGAGGGCATACTTTCTGTTTTTATCAGCAAGATCAAACAACAATCACCCAAGAAGATCCTAAAGGCTTTACTTGGCACAAACAGTAATTAAAACATAAAAAACACAATCATAACAGAGGCTATATAAATTATTTATTATTAAATAGGAACAAAAAATAAAGAACAAATATAAAATTGGGTTTCCTCCCAACAAGCACTATCGTTTAACGCCCCTAGCTAGGCATTGATAATTTTAATGATGCTCACGAGAAAGATAGCAATTGAAACACGAAGGGAGCATCATGAAGCATATGAAAATCACATCTAAGTCTAACATACTTCCTATGCATAGGCATTATATAAGCAAACAATTTATCAAGACAAGCAAAACCTAGCATATGCAAGGAAGGAGAAAGAAACAATAGCAATCTCAACATAACGAGAGGTAATTTAGTGACACGAAAATTTCTACAACCATATTTTCCTCTCTCGTAATAATTACATGTAGGATCATAAGCAAATTCAACAATATAGCTATTAACACGATCCACATGTATGCAAAGTTGACACTCTTCCAAAATAGTGGGATTAACATTAACTAAAGTCATGACCTCTCCAAACCCACTTTTATCAAAAACTTCATAAGATTGAACATTCTCCAAATATGTGGGATCTAAAGTTGACACTCTTCCAAACCCACTTTCAATATTGCAAACATTATTATCAATCTTATCTTCATCATGGGGCTTAAATAAATTTTCAAGATCATAAGAAGAATCACCTCAATCATGATCATTGCAACAAGTAGTGGACATAGCAAAACTAGTGTCACCAAGCTTATGGTTTTGCATATTATTAGCATAATTGACATTCATAGAATTTATAATAACATCATTGCAATCATGATTTTTATTCAAAGATCTATTGTGAATCACTTCATAAAGTACTTCATCACAATTTTCAAATTCACGAATTTCAAGTAAAACTTCATGAAGATAATCTAGTGCACAAAACTCACTAGCAATTGGTTCATCATAAATGGATCTCTTAAAAAGATTGGCAAGCAGATGAGGATCCATAGATATAGATTTTTAGCAAGCGAAGATGCAAGGAAATAGAAGGCACATGGTAACACTAGCAAACAGAAGGATGAACGGGAGAGCGGCGAAGAAAAGGAAAATTTTGTGAAGTGGGGGAGAGGAAAATGAGAGGCGAATGGCAAATAATGTAATGCGAGGGAGAAGAGTTTATGGTGGGTACTTGGTATGTCTTGACTTGGCATAGATCTCCCTGGCAACGGCGCCAGAAATCCTTCTTGCTACTTCTTGAGCATGCGTTGGTTTTCCCTTGAAGAGGAAAGGGTGATGCAGCAAAGTAGCGTAAGTATTTCCCTCAGTTTTTGAGAACCAAGGTATCAATCCAGTATGAGATAACACGCAAGTCACCTAGTACCTGCACAAACAATCAAGAACCTTGCAACCAACGCGATAAAGGGGTTGTCAATCCCTTCATGGTCATTCGCAAAAGTGAGATCTAATAAAGATAGTAAGATAAATATTTTTGGTTGTATCGATTGGAAAGTAAAGATTGCAAAATAAAATAAATAGGAAACTATAATTGTAGATCGGAAACTTATATGATGTAAAATAGAAGATTATATGATGGAAAATAGACCCGGGGTCCATAAGTTTCACTAGTGGCTTCTCTCAAGATAGCATATATTACGGTGGGTGAACAAATTACTACCGAGCAATTGATAGAAGAGGGCATAGTTATGAGAATATCTAGGCAATGATCATGAATATAGGCATCACATCCGTGTCAAGTAGACCGAAATGATTCTACATCTACTACTATTACTCCACACATTGACCGCTATCCAGCATGCATCTAGAGTATTAAGTTCATAAGAACAGAGTAATGCGGTAAGCAAGATGACATGATGTAGAGGGATAAACTCAAGCAATATGATATAAACCCCATCTTTTTATCCTCGATGGAAACAATACAATACGTGCCTTGCTGCCCCTAGTGTCACTGGGAAAGGACACCATAAGATTGAACCCAAAGCTAAGCACTTCTCCCATTGCAAGAAAGATCAGTCTAGTAGGCCAAACTAAACCGATAATTCGAAGAGACTTGCAAAGATATCAAATCATGCATATAAGAATTTAGAGAAGAACCAAATATTATTCATAGATAAACTTGATCATAAATCAACAACTCATCAGATCTTGGCAAACACACCGCAAAAAGTATTACATCGAATAGATCTCCAAGAACATCGAGGAGAACTTTATAGTGAGAACCAAAGAGAGAGATGAAGCTATCTAGCTAATAACTATGGAACCGAAGGTTGAAGGAAATATGCCCTAGAGGCAACAATAAAGTTATTATTTATTTCCTTATATCATGATAAATGTTTATTATTCATGCTAGAATTGTATTGACCGGAAACTTAGTACATATGTGAATACATAGACAAACTAAGTGTCACTAGTATGCCTCTATTTGACTAGCTCGTTAGTCAAAGATGGTTAAGTTTCGTAGCCATGGACAAGAGTTGTCATTTGATGAACGGGATGACATCATTAGAGAATTATGTGATTGACTTGACCCATCCGTTACCTTAGCACGATGATCGTTTAGTTTGTTGCTATTGCTTTCTTCATAACTTATACATGTTCCTATGACTATAAGATTATGCAACTCCTAGATATCGGAGGAACACTTTGTGTGCTACCAAACGTCACAACGTAACTAGGTGATTATAAAGGTGCTCTACAGGTGTCTCCAATGGTGTTTGTTGAGTTGGCATAGATCGAGATTAGGATTTGTCACTCCGAGTATCGGAGAGGTATCTCTGGGCCCTCTTTGTAATGCACATCACTATAAGCCTTGCAAGCAAAGTGACTAATGAGTTACTTACGAGATGATGCATTACCAAATGAGTAAAGAGACTTGCCGGTAATAATATTGAACTAGGTATTGAGATACCGACGATCGAATATCGGGCAAGTAACATACCGATGACAAAGGGAACAACGTATACCGTTATGCCGTTTGACCAATAAAGAACTTCGTAGAATATGTAGGAGCCAATATGAGCATCTAGGTTCCGCTATTGGTTATTGACCGGAGACTTGTCTTGGTCATGTCTACATAGTTCTCGAACCCGTAGGGTCCGCACGCTTAACGTTCGGTGACGATTGGTATTATGAGTTTATGTGATTTGATGTACCGAAGGTTGTTCAGAGTCCCGGATGAGATCAAGAACATGATGAGGAGTCTTGAAATGATCGAACCATAAAGATCGATATATTGGAAGGCTACATTCGGACATTGGAACGGCTCTGAGTGATCCGGGTATTTTTTGAAGTACCGTGGGAGTTACGGGAATACGGGAGTACATATGGGCCTTATTGGGCTTCAAGGGAAAAGGAGGAGAAGCCAGGAAGGCTAGCCGCGTGCCCCCCATGGGCCTAGTCTGAATTGGACTAGGGGAGGGGCTGCGCCCCCATTTTTCTTCTCCTTCCCTTCTCCTTCCTTCCCCCTCCTAGTAGGACTAGGTAAGGAGGAATCCTACTCCTACTAGGAGGAGGATTCCTCCCCCCTTTGGCGCACCTAGAGAGGCCGGCCGGCCTCCCCCTTGCTCCTTTATATACGGGGGCAGGGGGCACCCCAAGACACACAAGTTGATCAGTTGACCTTTTAGCCATGTGCGGTGCCCCCCTCCACCATAATCCACCTCAGTCATATCGTAGCGGTGCTTAGGCGAAGCCCTGTGTTGGTAGCATCATCATCACCGTCATCACGTCGTCGTGCTGATGGAACTCTCCCTCAAAGCTCTACTGGACCGGAGTTCGTGGGACGTCGCCGAGCTGAACATGTGCTGAACTCGGAGGTGTCGTACGTTCGGTACTTGGATCGGTCGGATCGTGAAGACGTATGACTACATCAACCGCGTTCTCATAATGCTTCCGCTTACGGTCTACGAGGGTACGTGGACAACACTCTCCCCTCTCGTTGCTATGCATCACCATGATCTTGCGTATGCGTAGGAAATTTTGAAATTACTGCATTCCCCATCAAAGGTCCATGGTAAACTACTCACACATCATTAGAGAGGCTATCGTGTTGATGTAGAAGCCCTCCGTGATTGATTCCCCCTCCGGAAGATCGCCGGAAAAGGCCCCAAGATGGGATCTCACGGGTACAAAAGGTTGCGGTGGTGGAAAAGTGGTTGCGTGGCCCCCTCGTGTTTTTAGGGTATAAGAGTATATATATATAGGCGAAATAAGTATGCTTGTGGAGCTCTGTGGGGCCCACGAGGGTGGGGGCGCGCCCTCCTGCCTCGTGGCCGCCTCGCGGAGTTCCAGACTTGAACTCCAAGTCTTCTGGATTGCTTTCATTCCAAAAAAGATCATCGCGAAGGTTTCATTCCGTTTGGTATTCCTTTTCTGCAAAACACTGAAATAGGCATAAAAACAGAAATTGGCACTAGGCCTTCGGTTAATAGGTTAGTCCCAAAAATAATATAAATGAGCATATTAAAGCCCATCCAAAACATATAATATAACAGCATGGAACAATCAAAAATTATAGTTACGTTGGAGATGTATCAGTTTGGTCGGGCGAGAGGGGGTTGATCGACGTCCCCCAAATTTTTCTATGAACAAAAAAAATACTACCTATCACATGACATGTCCGACGACCGGACCGTACCGCCTCTCCCATGAATGTCCGACGTCCGGACCGCCTCTCTCATGAATGCCAAACAAGGGATTCTCTTAACCTTTAAGGGATTTAACAAAATGGCACCATTCTGGATGTGTAGAAAATGGTTCATATTTTTCCTGATCTCATCTACCCTTCTATATGTCATTTTGTCTAGTGTCAAAGGATTCAAGAAAACCATGGCTTCATCATTAGCCGGAAGTAATAGGCGCATAATGGTACTAAGCTCTCCAAAATTGTTTTGGAATGGAGTCCCGGATAGGATAATTATCTTATTGGTACGAAGTTCAGCAAGAACCTTCCGAATATCACTATTTGGAAGGCATTTGTTGAAATTCGTACCAAAAAGTGAATTATTCTACCCGGAACTCCGTTCCAAAACAACTTTGAAGAGCTTCATAGCATCATATGCATGTTACTTCAGGCTAATGATGAAGCCATATGTGTGTGTGTGAGCAGAAAAAATTGGATCAACTTGTGCACATCCATAATGGGGGCATTCTTGGTAAATCTATATATGTCAAAATTCAAACTTTGACATATGATCAAACTTTGACATATGATCAAATGTTGCATATGTCAAAATCCAAACTTTGACATATGATCAAACTCTGATATATGATCAAATGTTGCAACTGTCAAAATTCAAACTTTGACATATGATCAAACTTTGATATATGTCCACCGCGATATAAAATGATGCATAGACTTGTTTGGGCGAGAGGGGCTTGATCGACGCCCCCCCCCCCCACCTCATGTTGAAGTTACCGAAGTTTTCTTCTAGTGGTTTGGGTGGCCTCGAGAGTTTGTTGGGTAGGGGCGGAAGGGGGTAGGAGATCGACAATGATTTTTTCTAGGGTTTGGGTGGCCTCGAGAGTTGGTCGCCCGGTATATCGAGAGGGGTGTGAACATTTTACCTTAGTAACTTAGAAAAAAATGTTATCAGGTAGGGGGTATATCAACCCCCCCCCCCCCTCATGTCGAAGTTATCGGGGAGGGGGTATATCGACAACAACATACATACATGGAAAAATGCTATCCATCTATACATACATAGCCACATACATATACACATGGAAAAAATGCTATGAAAAAAATACATATATGAACAAAAAAATTAATACACATATGAACAAAAGAATACATACATGAACAAAAAAATGCTATGAACAAAACAATTAATACATATATGAACACCCATACATACATATAGCCACATACATATATACATTCTATATGAACAAAACAATTCATCATATAAAAATGAACGTATATATAAACAAACACAGAGCCGGGGCGGCGGTGGCTCACAGCGGGGACGGCGATGGCACGGCGATGGCGACAGTGGGGGCGGCGATGGCACGGCGAGGGTGACGGCAGGGGCGGTGCACGGCGACGGTGATGGTTGGGGCGGGTTGGGCAGGGGCGC
>NC_041386.1:35137663-35158978 GCF_002162155.2 Triticum dicoccoides | reverse complement strand
CCGCGGGGGCAGGGGTGTGGGCTCGGGGACGATGGGGCACGTATGAGCGACGACGACGGTGGGGGCGGGCCGGGGCAAGGGCGTGCGTGGCCGGGCGCGCTCGATCGGGGGCAGGGTAGCAGGGGCAGGGGCGCAGGCTCAGGGAAGACGATGGCGACGGCGACAGTAGGGGCGGCGTACGGCGTCGGGGCAGCCTGGCGGCGTCGAGTTTGTTTCGGCATCGAGGGAGAGAATGAGGAGAAACTTCTAAGTCTTGGCTTATATAGGAAAGGCTTTAGTCCCGGTTGGTGGCACCAACTGGGACCAATACCCCACTTTAGTCCCGGTTCGTGCCACCAACCGGGACCAAAGGTCTCTTTTGGCCAGGCGAAACGGCGGGAAGCACAACCCTTTGGTCTCGGTTGGTGGCACGAACCGGGACCATAGGGGGGCATTAGTCCCGGTTGGTGCCACGATCCGGGACCAAAGCCCCCCTTTGGTCCCGATTCATGCCACGAACTGGGACCAATTGCCTTGCCCAACGGCGTGGTGGGAGTTTAGTCCCACCTTGCTAGTTGAGAGAGCCTCGCGCCGGTTTATATGCTCCGCTGCCTCATCCCTCTAGAACTCATGTGAACTGCAGGCCTACGGGCCTAATCAAACACTGCTATGCCTGTGGGCCTACTGGACCCGCTGCGGGCCTGCATCCTGACCCAACATGCTAGTTCGATTTCTAGTCATACGTAGGCCGTGGTGGCCTTGTAGGCGGCATATTTTTAAATTTTTTTCTATATTTTTTTGTTTTATGATTTACTTAATTTTTTAAAGTTGTGAGTGATTCATTTTGCTTTAGGTAATTTTTAGGTTATTTTAAATGTCTGTTTTAATGAAAAATGGATTTTGTTATTTCAGTTTTCTATTAAAGTTTCTAACATAAAATTTATTTATGAAAAATCTTTTTTCTATTAATGTTTTGAACAGAAAATACTTTGATAATTTTACTTGCATAGATTTTATATAATTTTATTTTCAAAAATACTAGAGGTTTATAAAAGCTTTTTAGTTGATTCCTTTTGCTATTAGAGTTTTATAAAAGCTTTTTAGTTGATTCTTTTTGCTATTGAAGAATATTATAGTTTTGTTTTAGTTGATCATAACAGAATATTTTAATTGATTACTTAAGTTCATTCTTTTTGCTATTAGTTCATTCTTTGAGCTAAATGACCCTGAAATTGAAAAGCACTACAAATAAACTCTGAAAAGGTTGAAAGTTGGCATGGTATCATAATTTCACCCACATAGCATGTGCTAAAAAGTTGAGATGGTTACTGCAAAAACTGGATGCACTTCGTGTACAAAATGGCCAATCTCTTTCGAAGTATCAGTGTTTCGAACGAAAACTCATCTGTTACAAAGGGATTTCATTTTTTTTTGAACTTATTTGAACTCCAGAATTTGTGTGTGTTCAAAATGCACCATTCAAAGCCACATCATCAATTTTCAACCCTTTCTGACTTTATTTGGTATTTTTCATGCATATACTGATTTTTAAGCTATATGGCCCTGAAATTGAAAAGCACTACAAATGAACTCTGAAAAGGTTGATAGTTGGCATGGTATTATCATTTCACCCACATAGCATGTTATAAAAAGTTGAGAGGGTTACGGCAAAAACTGGATGCACTTCGTGTACAAAACAGACAATCTCTTTCAAAGTATCAGGGTTTCATACGAAAACTCATCTGTTACAAATGGCATTTCATTTCTTCACATGTAACTGTAGTGATATTCTAGATCAAAGGCATCATCATAATAGTTGTGGAGAGGAAATCTTCACTTTTTCTTTGCTTGTGTCCTTTGCTTATTGCACCGTAACCATGGATAATCTTCATCGTTTAACTGGGTGCTTGGGTCAGACTTGACTTTGAAGGGAGGAATTTCATGAAACTTTTCATAATATTCAGACATGACTACCTTGCCCTCCAATCCCATGATGTCTCTTTTTCCTGAAAGAACTATGTGGCGCTTTGGGTCATGGTATGATGTATTCGCTTACTTATCTTTTCTTTTTCTCGGTTTGGTAGACATGTCCTTCACATAGAAAACCCGCGCCACATCATTGGCTAGGATGAATGGTTCGTCTATGTACCTAAGATTGTTCAGATCCACTGTTGTCATTCCGTATTGTGGGACCTGTACCCCGCCTCCTGACAGATTGACCCATTTGCACTAAAACAAAGGGACCTTAAAATTGTCCATGGTCAAGTTCCCACATGTCCACTATGTAACCACAATATGTGTCCTTTCCCCTTTTGGTTGCTACATCAAAGCAGATTTGGTTGGTGCTCTTTTGATCTTGGGCGATCGTGTAGAATGTATTCCCATTTATCTCGTACCCTTTGTAAGTCAATACAATCAAAGATGGTCCCCTGGCCAATGAGTACAACTCATCAGAAATAGTGTTGTCACCCATGACACGTGTTTGTAACCAACTGCCAAAAGTCTTGATGTGTTCACATGTAACCCAGTCGTCACACTACTCCGGGTGTTTGGAGTGCAAAATATTCTTGTGTTCATCGACATACGGGGTCACCAAGGTAGAATTCTGTAGAACTGTGTAGTGTGCTTGAGACCAAGAATGCCCGTCCCTACATATTATTGAGTCCCCTCCTAGCGTGCCTTTCCAGTCATTCTCCCCTCATCAAGCGATTGAGGGAGACCAATCTTCTTAAGGTCAGGAATGAAGTCAACCCAAAACCCAATGACATCCTCTGTTTGATGGCCCATGGAGATGCTTCCTTCTGGCCTAGCGTGGTTACGAACATATTTATTTAAGCCTCCCATGAACCTCTCAAAGGGGAACATATTGTGTAGACATACAGGGCCCAGAATGACAATCTCGTCGACTAGATGAACTAGGACGTGTGTCATGATATTGAAGAAGGATGGTGGGAACACTAGCTCAAAACTAACAAGACATTGCGCCACATCACTCCTTAACCTTGGTAGGATTTCTGGATCGATCACCTTCGAAGAGATTGCATTCAGGAATGCACATAGCTTCACAATGGCTAGTCGCATGTTTTCCAATAGAAGCCCCCTCAATGCAACCGGAAGCACTTGCATCATAATCACGTGGCAATCATGAGACTTTAGGTTCTGGAACTTTTTGTCTGCAATATTTATTATTTCCTTTATATTCGACGAGAAGCCAGACGGGACCTTCATACTGAGCATGCATTCAAAGAAGATTTCCTTATCTTCTTTGGTAAGAGCGTAGCTGGCAGGACCTTCATACTGCTTTGGAGGCATGCCGTCTTTTTCGTGCACATGTTGTTGGTCCTCTCATGCCTCCGGTGTATCTTTTGTCTTCCCATACACACCCCAGAAGCCTAGCAGGTTCATGCAAAGATTCTTCGTCACGTTCATCACGTTGATTGCAGAGCGGACCTCTAGGTCTTTCCAGTAGGGTAGGTCCAAAAATATAGATTTCTTGTTCCACATGGGTGTTCGTCCCTCGGCGTCATTCGGAACAGATACTCCGTTGGGACCCTTTCCAAAGATTACTTGTAAATCATTGACCAGAGCAAGTATGTGATCACCGGTACAGACGGCGGGTGATACGTCTCTAACGTATCTATAATTTTTGATTGTCCCATGCTATTATATTATCTGTTTTGGATGTTTAATGGGCTTTAATTTAACTTTTTATATTATTTTTGGGACTAACCTACTAACCAAATGCCCAATGCAAATTCCTATTTTTTTGCCTATTTCAGTGTTTCGCAGAAAAGGAATATCAAACGGAATCCAAACGGAATGAAACCTTCAGGAGAGTTATTTTTGGAACAAACGTTATCCAGGAGACTTGGAGTGGACGTCAAGAAAGAAGCAAGGAGGCCACGAGGCAGGGAGGCGCGCCCACGGGGGTACATGTGCCCCACCCTCCTGCCCCCCCCCCCAGCTCCACCGACGTACTTCTTCCTCCTATGTATACCCATATACCCCGAAAACATCCAGGAGCACCACAAAACCCTATTTCCACCGCCGCAACCTTCTGTACCCGTGAGATCCCATCTTGGGGCCTTTTCCGGCGCTCTACCGGAGGGGGAATCAATCACGGAGGGCTTCTACATCAACACCATAGCCTCTCCGATGATGTGTGAGTAGTTTACCACACACCTTCGGGTCCATAGTTATTATCTAGATGGCTTATTCTCTCTCTTTGGATCTCAATACAAAGTTCTCCTCAATTCTCTTGGAGATCTATTCAATGTAATTCTTTTTGCGGTGTGTTTGTCGAGATCCGATGAATTGTGGGTTTATGATCAAGATTATCTATGAACAATATTTGATTCTTCTCTGAAATCTTTTATGCATGATTTAAATATCTTTGCAAGTCTCATCGAAGTATCAGTTTGGTTTGGCCTACTAGATTGATCGTTCTTGCAATCGAAGAAGTGCTTAGCTTTGGGTTCAATCTTGTGGTGTCCTTTCCCACTGACAGCAGGGGCAGCAAGGCACATATTGTATTGTTGCCATCGAGGATAAAAAGATGGGGTTCATATCATATTGCTTGAGTTTATCCCTCTACATCATGTCATCTTGCCTAATGCGTTACTCTGTTCTTATGAACTTAGTACTCTAGATGCATGCTGGATAGCGGTCGATGTGTGGAGTAATAGTAGTAGATGCAGAATCGTTTCAGTCTACTCGTCATGGATGTGATGCCTATCTACATGATCATGCCTAGATATTCTCATAATTATTCGCTTTTCTATCAATTGCTCGACAGTAATTTGTTCACCCACTGTAGAATTTGCTATCTTGAGAGAAGCCACTAGTGAAACCTATGGCCCCCGGGTCTATCTTCCGTCGTATTATTTCCATATCAATTTGCTATTTCTATTACCATTTATTTTGCAATCTTTATTTTCCAATCTATATCATAAAAATACCAAAAATATTTATCTTATTATCTTTATCAGATCTCACTTTTGTAAGTGACCGTGAAGGGATTGACAACCCCTTTACCGCATTGGTTGCGAGGTTCTTGATTGTTTGTGCAGGTACTAGGTGACTTGTGTGTTACCTCCTACTGGATTGATACCTTGGTTCTCAAAAACTGAGGGAAATACTTATGCTACTATGCTGCATCACCCTTTCCTCTTCAAGGGAAAACCAACACATGCTCAAGAGGTAGCAGGAAGGATTTTTGGCGCCGTTGCCGGGGAGGTTGCATCAAGTCAAGACATACCAAGTACCCATCACAAACTCTTATCCCTCGCATTACATTATTTGCCATTTGACTCTCGTTTTCCTCTCCCCCACTTCACCCTTGCCATTTTATTGGCCCTCTTTTCCGTTCGCCTCTTTTTGCTTGCCTCTTGCTACCATCATGTGTGAAATTGGGGAGGTCATCGTTGATAAGGATAATGATAATAACATGGAAAACTTTGATACTTTTGTTGATCCTCATAAAGAACCCACTATTTTACACACTAAAAAGTTTCAGATTGGTAGTGGTAATATTATTAGACAAGGAGTTATTCAAGATTTCTTTACTCGTGTCGGTGCATTGCCCACCATGAGCGGGTCTATTCTTCATAAAACTAGTAGTCTTGCAGATGCTATATCGTTGCTTGTTGTTGAACTTGAAAGACAATTTATCCATATGCATCCTTGCATACAGAGGATCTTTCTAGAATTTTCTAACATTGAGCATTCTTCTGTTAAGCGAGTGATGACCCACAAGTATAGGGGATCTATCGTAGTCCTTTCGATAAGTAAGAGTGTCGAACCCAACAAGGAGTAGAAGGAAATGATAAGCGGTTTCTAGAAAGGTATTCTCTTCAAGTACTGAAATAAGTGGTAACAGATAGTTTTGTGATAAGATAATTGTAACGAGCAACAAATAACACAGGTAAATAAGGTGCAGCAAGGTGGCCCAATCCTTTTTGTAGCAAAGGACAAGCCTGGACAAACTCTTATATGATGTAAAGCGCTCCTGAGAACACATGGGAATATCGTCAAGCTAGTTTTCATCATGCTCATATGATTCGCGTTCGGTACTTTGATAATTTGGTATGTGGGTGGACCGGTGCTTGGGTGCTGCCCTTACTTGGACAAACATCCCACTTATGATTAACCTCTATTGCAAGCATCCGCAAATACAACAAAAGTATTAAGGTAAACCTAACCATAGCATGAAACATATGGATCCAAATCAGCCCCTTACGAAGCAACGCATAAACTAGGGTTTAAGCTTCTATCACTCTAGCAACCCATCATCTACTTATTACTTCCCAATGCCTTCCTCTAGGCCCAAACAATGGTGAAGTGTCATGTAGTCGACGTTCACATAACACCACTAGAGGAGAGACAACATACATCTCATCAAAATATCGAACGAATACCAAATTCACATGACTACTAATAGCAAGACTTCTCCCATGTCCTCAGGAACAAAAGTAACTACTCACAAAGCATAAACATGTTCATAATCAGAGGGGTATTAATATGCATGTAGGATATGAACATATGATCTTCCACCAATTAAACCAACTAGCATCAACTACAAGGAGTAATTAACACTACTAGCAACCTACTAGCACCAATCCCGGACTTGGAGACAAGAATTGGATACAAGATATGAACTAGTGTTTTGAGATGAGATGGTGCTGATGAAGATGTTGATGGAGATTGCCCTCTCCCGATGAGAGGAGCATTGGTGATGACGATGGTGATGATTTCCCCCTCCGGGAGGGAAGTTTTCCCGGCAGAACAGCCCCGCCACAACCCTAGATTGGCTCCACCAAGGTTCCGCCTCGTGGCGGCGGAGTTTCATACGAGAAGATGGCTTATGATTTTTTCCATCGAAAGAGTCCATATAGTAGAAGATGGCCACCGGAGGGCCACCAAGGGGCCCACGAGGTAGGGGGCGCGCCCAGGGGGGTAGGGCGCGCCCCCCACCCTCGTGGGCAGGGTGTGGGCCCCCTAGTGAAGTTCTTGCGCTCAATGTTTTTTATATATTTGGAAAACATCATCTGTGAAGTTTTAGGACTTTTGGAGCTGTGCAGAATAGGTCTCTAATATTTGCTCCTTTTCCAGCAAGAATCCCAGCTGCCTGCATTCTCCCTCTTTATGTAAACATTGTAAAATAAGAGAGAATAGGCATAAGTATTGTGACATAATGTGTAATAACAGCCCATAATGCAATAAATATTGATATAAAAGCATGATGCAAAATGTACGTATCAACTCCCCCAAGCTTAGACCTTGCTTGTCCTCAAGCGAAAAGCAGGAAATCGAAAATATGTCCACATGTTTAGAGATGAAGGTGTCGATAAAAATAAAATGCGGGCATGAGGGCATCATGATCATTCTTAGAACAGCAACTTATATAATTCTTGTCATATCATATCTTATGCTAGAGTAATAATTCAATCACAATATCAAGTATGAATCGTAAACTTCATTGAAAACTAACAAACTATAATCTCAATCATTGAAGCAATTGCAATTTATCGTAACATAGGAAAGAGTCAATCTATAAGAGCCTTTCAGCAAGTCCACATACTCAACTATCATATAGTCTTTCACAATTGCTGACACTCACTCAATACTTATGGGTATGGAGTTTTAATAGGACACAGAGAAAGATAGGGGCTTATAGTTTTGCCTCCCAACGTTTTACCTCAAGGGTAATGTCAACAGTAATAGTTCATGAAAACCCACATCCAATTAGCCATATATACCGGGATCTTTCCAACATATTGTGCTTGCCAAAGGATAAAATGTAAATAGGAAGGGTGAAGATCACCATGGCTCTTTTGCAGTAAAGGAGATAAAAGTAAAAGATAGGCCCTTCGCAGAGGGAAGCAGAGGTTGTCATGCGCTTTTATGGTTTTATGCACAAAATCCTAATGTGAAAGAAAATCACTTTATATTGCCACTTGTGATATGGACCTTTATTATGCAGTCTGTCGCTTTTATTACTTCCATATCACACGATCGTATAAAGCTTATTTCCTCCACACCAATCAATCATACATATTTAGAGAGAAATTTTTATTGCTTGCACCGATGACAACTTACTTGATGGATCTTACTAAATCCATAGGTAGGTATGGTGGACTCTCATGGCAAAACTGGTTTAAGGGTATTTGGAAGCACAACTAGTATCTCTACTTGGTGCAATGAATTTGGCTAGCATGAGGGGGAAAGGCAAGCTCAACATGTTGGAGGATCCAAGACAATATAATTTATCTCAGATGTAAGCAAACATAACCCATTATGTTGTCTTCCTTGTCCAATGTCAACTCTTTAGCATGTCATATTTTAATGAGTTCTCACAATCATAAAAGATGTCCAAGATAGTATATTTATATTTGAAGACCTCTCTTTCTTATTACTTCCTATTAATTGCAACGATGACCAAAACTATATTTGTCAACCCTCAATAACTTTTATTCATCATACTCTTTCTATGTGAGCTCATTACTCTCCATAAGACCCACATGATCTCTTTGTTTCTTTTTATTTCTTTCTCTTTTCCTTTATTCACTTGGGATCATGGCAAAAATAATCAAGCCCTTGACTCAACACTAATCTTTATTATATAGCTCACGGACTCGATTACATAGAAGGATAATAAAGCAAAACTCACAACTAGATCATACTAAGAACTTTTATTCTACTAGATCAAAATATTACCAAAAGGATCGAACTAAGAAAAATGGTAAAGATAAAAGTGATGGTGATACGATACCGGGGCACTCCCCCAAGCTTGGAAATTGCCAAGTGGAGTGCCCATACCCAGGTAATCATGTCTCTCTTTTCGGGGATGGTGATGTGATGTTCTTGGCGATGATGCCCCTCAAGATACGATTCTCCTCCTCAAGCTTGTTGACTTGCTGCTTGAGATCCATTATTTCCTTTCGGAGTTTTCCTGTAACGGCCAAAGCTCCCTGCACCCAAGGGTGCTGCATAGCTACGGGAGAACTAGTGACACTCTTTTTCACATTCTCATAAGAAAGAAATCTAAAATTGGAAAGGATAACCGAGTTTGGAATAGCTGAGCTCTGCAGTTCTCCCATTGTGAATCCAGCTTGGAGGCGGGAAGTGACTTCTTGGTCCTCCATGGCATCTATCCTCATCAAATCAGCCTCCATCTCTTCCTCCGTTGCTGACCCAAAGGGGTCAACATGATTGTTTGTCATTGATCCCGGTGCCGGATGAGACACCCGGCTCTCCCCGACTGACTCTTGTGAAGCCATCCTTCTCTAATCTGCAGCAGTAACAGCTCAAAACACAAACATGAGATTTTTGCGTGATACGGGAGTCACAACCCCCGGGAGGTTATATAATGAATTTTTACCAACCAAAATACGAGTTCTCTAAGAAAACGGAGTCCAGAGAGCACACGAGGTGCCCACAAGGTAGGGGGCGTGCCCAGGGGGTAGGGCGCTCCCTCCACCCTCGTGGAGCCCTCGTGTCCTTTCCAGACTGTTGCTTATTTTTCTATTTTTCTAAATATTCCAAAACAGAGAAATATTTCCTTAAAAACTGTTTTGGAGTCAGTTTACTTACCGTACCACATACCTATTCCTTTTCGGAGTCTGAAACGTTCCGGAAAGTGTCCTTTATGTACTCCTCCGGGGTTATGGTTTCAATAACATTGGTTTCAACATTTATGGGATTACCTGAGATATAATGTTTGATTCTTTGACCATTTACCACCTTCGGATTTGTGCCTTCGAAGTTGTCGATTTTTATGGCACCGGAACGATAGACCTCTAACATAAGGACCTTCCCATTTAGAGAGAAGTTTTCCTACAAAAAATCTTAAACGAGAGTTGTATAGCAATACATAATCACCTACATTAAACTCACGCTTTTGTATTCTTTTATCATGCCACCTTTTAACCTTTTCTTTAAACAACTTGGCATGTTCATAGGCTTGGGTTCTCCATTCATCAAGTGAATTAATATCAAATAACCTCTTCTCACCGGCAAGTTTCAAATCATAATTTAGTTCTTTAATAGCCCAATAAGCCTTGTGTTCTAGTTCGAGAGGTAAGTGACATGCTTTTCCATAGACCATTTTATACGGAGACATACCCATAGGATTTTTATCTGCAGTTCTATAGGCCCATAATGCATCATCAAGTTTCTTGGACCAATTATTTCTAGACCTATTAACAGTCTTTTGCAAAATTAATTTGAGTTCTCTATTACTCAATTCTACTTGACCACTAGACTGAGGGTGATAAGGGGATGCAATTCTATGATTAACATCATATTTAGCAAGCATTTTACGGAAAGCACCATGAATAAAATGTGAACCACCATCAGTCATTAAATATCTAGGGACTCCAAACCTTGGAAAGATAAGTTCTTTAAGCATTTTAATAGAAGTGTTATGATCAGCACTATTGGTTGGAATAGCTTCTACCCACTTAGTAACATAATCAACGACAACTAAAATATGTGTATAACCATTAGAGGAAGGAAAGGGTTCCATATAGTCAAAGCCCCAAACATCAAATGGTTCAATAACAAGTGAATAATTCATAGGCATTTCTTGACGTCTACTAATATTACCAATTCTTTGACATTCATCACAAGATAAGACAAACTTACGGGCATCTTTGAAGAGAGTAGGCCAATAAAAACCAGATTGTAGTACCTTATGTGCAGTTCTATCTCCAGTATGGTGCCCTCCATAAGCTTCGGAGTGACACTTGCGTAGGATCTGTTCCTGTTCATGCTCACGTACACAACGTCTAATAACACCATCTACTCCTTTATAAAGATGTGGGTCATCCCAAAAGTAATGCCTCAAATCATAGAAGATTTTTTTCTTTTGCTGGTATGTGAAACTAGGTGGTATAAACTTAGCAACAATGTAATTAGCATAATCAGCATACCATGGAGCAGTATGAGAAGCATTTATGACATTTAATTGCTCATCAGGAAACCTATCATCAATAGGTAGTGGGTCATCAAGCACATTTACTAACCTAGACAAGTTGTCTGCAACGGGGTTCTCGGCTCCTTTTCTGTCAACAATATGCAAATCAAATTCTTGTAGCGAGAGAACCCATCTAATAAGTCTAGGTTTAGCATCTTTATTTTCCATAAGATATTTAATAGCAGCATGATCAGTGTGAATAGTTACTTTAGAATCAACAATATAAGGTCTAAACTTATCACAAGCAAATACAACTGCTAAGAATTCTTTTTCAGTAGTAGCATAATTTCTTTGAGCATTATCTAGAGTTTTACTAGCATATTGAATAACATTTAGTTTCTTATCAACTCTTTGTCCTAGAACAGCACCTGCAGCATAATCACTAGCATCACACATAATTTCAAAGGGTAAATTCCAATCAGGTGGCTGAACAATAGGTGCAGAAATCAATGCTTTCTTAAGTATTTCAAATGCTTCTACACAATCATCATCAAAGACAAATGGTATATCTTTTTGTAATAAATTATTCAGAGGCCGAGAGATTTTTGAGAAGTCCTTAATGAACCTCCTATAAAAACCGGCATGACCAAGGAAACTTCTTATACCTTTGATGTCCTTGGGACATGGCATCTTTTCAATAGCATCAACCTTGGCTTTATCAACTTCAATACCTCTTTCAGAAACTTTATGCCCCAAGACAATACATTCATTAACCATAAAGTGGCACTTTTCCCAATTCAGGACAAGATTAGTTTCTTCACATCTCTGGAGAACTCGATCAAGGTTGCTCAAGCAATCATCAAAAGAAGATCCCTAGACGGAGAAGTCATCCATGAAAACCTCACAAATCTTTTCACAAAAGTCAGAGAATATAGCCATCATGCATCTTTGAAAGGTAGCAGGTGCATTACATAAACCAAAAGGCATACGTCTATAAGCAAAAGTACCAAAAGGGCATGTAAAATTAGTCTTTGATTGATCTTTGGCTGACACAGGTATTTGAGAGAAACCAGAATAACCATCTAGAAAGCAAAAATGTGTATGTTTGGATAATCTTTCTAGCATTTGATCGATAAAAGGTAAAGGGTAATGATCTTTTTTAGTAGCCTTATTTAATTTACGAAAATCAATTACCATCCTATAACCAGTAATAATTCTTTGAGGAATCAATTCATCTTTATCATTAGGAACAACAGTAATACCTCCCTTCTTAGGGACACAATGGACAGGGCTTACCCACTGAATATCAGCAACGGGGTAAATTATACCTGCCGCAAGGAGCTTTGGTATCTCCTTTCTTACCACTTCTTTCATTTTAGGATTCAGTCGGCGTTGATGATCACGAACTGGTTTAGCATCTTCTTCCAAATTAATTTTATGTTGGCATAGAGTGGGACTAATGCCCTTAAGATCATCAAGAGTATACCCAATAGCAGCACGGTGCTTCTTCAGAGTTTTCAATAATCTCTCTTCTTCATGTTCTGAAAGGTTAGCACTAATAATAACAGGATATATCTTTTTCTCATCAAGATAAGCATATTTAAGAGTATCTGGTAACGGTTTAAGCTCATACACGGGATCACCCTTGGGTGAAGGAGGATCTCCTAGGATTTCAACAGGTAAATTGTGTTTTAGAATAGGTTCCTGTTTAAAGAATACTTCATCTAGTTCCCTTCTTTCATTCATAAACATATCATTTTCATGGTCTAGCAAATATTGTTCTAACGGATCACTAGGAGGTATGGCAATAGAAGCAAGACCAATAATTTCATCTTTACTAGGTAATTCTTCTTCACGGTGTTGTCTACTAAATTTAGAAAAATCAAATTCATGAGTCATATCATCTAAACCGACAGTAACGACATCTCTTTTGCAATCTATGGTAGCATTAACAGTATTTAAGAAGGGTCTGCCAAATATAATGGGACAGAAGCTATCTTGTGGGGAACCAAGAACAAGAAAATCAGAAGGATATTTAGTTTTCCCACACAAGACTTCAACATCTCTAACAATTCCCATTGGTGAAATAGTATCTCTATTAGCAAGTTTAATTGTGACATCAATATCTTCTAACTCAACAGGTGCAATGTCATGCATAATTTCTTTGTATAAGTTAATAGGTATTGCACTAGCACTAGCACCCATATCACATAAGCCATGATAACAATGATCTCCTATTTTAACAGAAATAACAGGCATGCCTACCACAGGTCTAGGTTTATTTGTATCACGGGGTTTAGCATTTCTAGCAGTTTCATCACAAAAATAAACAACATGCCCATCTATATTATCAGACAGGAGATCTTTAACAATAGCAATATTAGGTTCAACTTTAACTTGCTCAGGAGGTGTATATTTTTTAATATTTCTTTTACGAACCACAGTTGAAGCTTTAGCATGATCCTTTATCCTAACAGGGAAAGGTGGTTTCTCAACATAAGAAGTAGGAACAATAGGATCATTATAAGTAATAGTCTTTTCTTCAACTTTAATAGGTGTAGCTACTTTTACTTCTATGGGAGGATGATATTTAAACCACTTCTCCTTGAGGAGATCAACATAGGCAGCAAAAGATTCACAGAAAGAAGCTACTATCTCAGAGTCAAGTCCATATTTAGTGCTAAATTTACGAAAAATATCGGTATCCATAAAAGATTTAACACAATCAAAACTAGGTGTCATACCTGACTCCTTACCATTGTCGAGGTCCCAATCTTCGGAGTTGCGTTTAATTCTTTCCAATAAATCCCATTTGAATTCAATAGTCTTCATCATAAAAGAGCCAGCACAAGAAGTATCAAGCATGGTGCGATTGTTATCAGAAAGCCGAGCATAAAAATTTTGAATAATCATTTCTCTTGAGAGCTCATGATTGGGGCATGAATATAACATTGATTTAAGCCTCCCCCAAGCTTGAGCGATGCTTTCTCCTTCGCGAGGCCAAAAATTATATATATAATTGCGATCACGATGAACAAGATGCATAGGATAAAACTTTTGATGAAATTCCAATTTCAATCGTTTGTAATTCCAAGACTCCATATCATCACATAGCCTATACCATGTCGATGCATCTCCCTTCAAAGATAAGGGGAAGACCTTCTTCTTAACAACATCTCCGGGTACACCTGCAAGCTTAAATAATCCACAAACTTCATCCACATATATTAGATGTTTATCAGGATGTTTTGTTCCATCTCCTAAAAAAGGATTAGCTAGCAGTTTTTCTACCATACCCAAAGGAATTTCAAAGCAAGCATTTTCATTTTCAGTAGGTTCAATAGGTTGAGGACCAACTCTTTGCTCTACTGGTCGGGGTGAAGATACCCTGAACAAGCCCCTCAGAGGATTACTTTCCATAGTAACAAGTGATAGTAAATTTCAGCACACTATATAAATTTTTCCTTACCAAATTCCACCTACCAAAGGCGCTTCACTCCCCGGCAACGGCGCCAGAAAAGAGTCTTGATGACCCACAAGTATAGGGGATCTATCATAGTCCTCTCGATAAGTAAGAGTGTCGAACCCAACAAGGAGTAGAAGGAAATGATAAGCGGTTTCCAGCAAGGTATTCTCTGCAAGTACTGAAATAAGTGGTAACAGATAGTTTTGTGATAAGATAATTGTAACGAGCAACAAATAACAAAGGTAAATAAGGTGCAGCAAGGTGTCCCAATCCTTTTTGTAGCAAAGGACAAGCCTGGACAAACTCTTATATGATGTAAAGCGCTCCCGAGGACACATGGGAATATCGTCAAGCTAGTTTTCATCACGGTCATATGATTCGCGTTCGGTACTTTGATAATTTGGTATTTGGGTGGACCGGTGCTTGGGTGCTGCCCTTACTTGGACAAACATCCCACTTATGATTAACCTCTATTGCAAGCATCCGCAAATACAACAAAAGTATTAAGGTAAACCTAACCATAGCATGAAACATATGGATCCAAATCAGCCCCTTACGAAGCAACGCATAAACTAGGGTTTAAGCTTCTATCACTCTAGCAACCCATCATCTACTTATTACTTCCCAATGCCTTCCTCTAGGCCCAAACAATGGTGAAGTGTCATGTAGTCGACGTTCACATAACACTACTAGAGGAGAGACAACATACATCTCATCAAAATATCAAACGAATACCAAATTCACATGACTACTAATAGCAAGACTTCTCCCATGTCCTCGGGAACAAAAGTAACTACTCACAAAGCATAAACATGTTCATAATCAGAGGGGTATTAATATGCATATAGGATCTGAACATATGATCTTCCACCAATTAAACCAACTAGCATCAACTACAAGGAGTAATTAACACTACTAGCAACCTACTAGCACCAATCCCGGACATGGAGACAAGAATTGGATACAAGAGATGAACTAGGGTTTTGAGATGAGATGGTGCTGATGAAGATGTTGATGGAGATTGCCCTCTCCCGATGAGAGGAGCGTTGGTGATGACGATGGCGATGATTTCCCCCTCCGGGAGGGAAGTTTCCCCAGCAGAACAGCCCCGCCAGAACCCTAGATTGGCTCCGCCAAGGTTCTGCCTCGTGGCGGCGGAGTTACGTCCGAGAAGATGGCTTATGATTTTTTTTCCATCGAAAGTGTCCATATAGCGGAAGATGGCCATCGGAGGGCCACCAGGGGGCCCACAAGATAGGGGAGCACGCCCAGGGGGGTAGGGCGCGCCCCCACCCTCGTGGGCAGGGCGTGGCCCCCCTGGTGAAGTTCTTGCGCTCAATGTTTTTTATATATTTGGAAAACATCATCCGTGAAGTTTCAGGACTTTTGGAGCAGTGCAGAATAGGTCTCTAATATTTGCTCCTTTTCCAGCCAGAATCCCAGCTGCCAGCATTCTCCCTCTTTATGTAAACCTTGTAAAATAAGAGAGAATAGGCATAAGTATTGTGACATAATGTGTAATAACAGCCCATAATGCAATAAATATTGATATAAAAGCATGATGCAAAATGGACGTATCAGCGAGCAGCTACCTTCTTTTTAGCTCATGAGTTCAGATTTATAATAAAAGAGGCTAACGAATTTTTTGCCCATTATAGGGTGGATGCCGACCGTCCTTCCATAGAAGCAATATTTTTTTATCAAGAGGACATAATGCACTTACGATCTTTATATCATGTTACTTTTAACGAAAACCTTAGAAAGAAGGTTCCTACTGATGTTCTTGTTGATAGGATCTCTGAACTTAATGGTAATTTTGCTATCCAAAACAATGGGTTGGGTTTTTCCCTTGAACAAAGGCTCATGACTTTTTGCCAAAAGAATGCTTATAATGATGAATTGGTTGTGCAATATGAGGGGCCAAAGGAGGAACCAATACTTCCCGAGCTTGATCTTGGGGACTTTTGTCCCACTAAATTTAGCCCTTTTAATTACTTTTGCTTGCCACAAAGAAAGCTTGATGATGAACGTAGGGAGTATGAGATGAGTTTTCGCGATTTACCTTATCATTATCATGACAATACCTAGATCTATTTTTGTTTTATGCCTAGCTAGGGGCGTTAAACGATAGCGCTTGTTGGGAGGCAACCCAATTTTATTTTTGTTTCTTGTTTTTTGTTCCTGTTTAGTAATAAATAATTCATCTAGCTTCTGTTTAGATGTGGTTTTATGTTTTTAATTAGTGTTTGTGCCAAGTAGAACCTTTGGGAAGGCTGGGGGGAGTTTTTGCGATCTTGCTGTAAAAAATAGAAACTTTAGCGCTCACGAGATTTGCTGCCATTTCTTACTGGAGAGTGCGATTAGGTTGATTCATTTTGCAGATGATTAATAGACAGATTCATCATGTCCAACAATTTATTTCAGAATTTTTGGGGTTACAGAAGTATTCTAAACCTATAGATTACTACAGATTGTTCTGTTTTTGACAGATTCTGTTTTTTCGTGTGTTGTTTGCTTAGTTTGATGAATCTATGGCTAGTATCGGGGGGTATGAACCATAGAGAAGTTGGAATACAGTAGGTTTAACACCAATATAAATAAAGAATGAGTTCATTACAGTACCTTGAAGTGGCGGTTTGTTTTCTTATACTAACGAAGCTCATGAGATTTTCTGTTGAAGTTTTGTGTTGTGAAGTTTTCAAGTTTTGGGTAAAGATTTGATGGATTTTGGAATAAGGAGTGGCAAGAGCATAAGATTGGGGATGCCCAAGGCACCCCAAGGTAAAATTCAAGGTCAACCAAAAGCCTAAGCTTGGGGATGCCCCGGAAGGCATCCCCTCTTTCGTCTTTGTCTATCGGTAACTTCACTTGAGTCTATGTTTTTATTCACCACATGATATGTGTTTTGTTTGGAGCGTCTTGTACGATTTGAGTCTTTACTTTTTAGTTTACCACAATCGTCCTTGATATACACACCTTTTGGGAGAGATACACATGAATCGGAATTTATTAGAATACTCTATGTGCTTCACTTATATCTTTTGAGCTAGATAATTTTGCTCTAGTGCTTCACTTATATTTTTTTAGAGCACGGTGGTGGTTTTATTTTATAGAAATTATTGATCTCTCATGCTTCACTTATATTATTTTGAGAGTCTTATAGAACAACATGGTAATTTGCTTTGGCTATAAAGTTAGTCCTAATATGATAGGCATCCAAGATGGGTATAATAAAAACTATCATAAAAAGTGCATTGAATACGATGAGAAGTTTGATACTTGATGATTTCTTTGAGATATAAAGATGGTGATATAAGAGCCATGCTAGTTGAGTAGTTGTGAATTTGAGAAATACTTGTGTTAAAGTTTGTGATTCTCATAGCATGCACGTATGGTGAACCGTTATGTGATGAAGTCGGAGAGCATGATTTATTTATTTATTGTCTTCCTTATGAGTGGCGGTCGGGGACGAGCGATTGTCTTTTCCTACCAATCTATTCCCCTAGGAGCATGCGCGTAGTACTTTGTTTCGATAACTAATAGATTTTTGCAATAAGTATGTGAGTTCTTTATGACTAATGTTGAGTCCATGGATTATACACACTCTCACCCTCCCACCGTTGCTAGCCTCTCTAGTACCGCGGAACTTTCGCCGCTACCATAAACCCACATTATACCTTCCTCAAAACGGCCACCATACCTACCTATTATGGCATTTCCATAGCCATTCCAAGATATATTGCCATGCAACTTACCACCGTTCCGTTTATTATGACACACTTCATCATTGTCATATTGCTTTGCATGATCATGTAGTTGACATCGTATTTGTGGCAAAGCTACGTACATAATTCTTTCATACATGTCACTCTTTATTCATTGCACATCCCGGTACACCACCGGAGGCATCCACATAGAGTCATATTTTGTTCTAGTATCAAGTTGTAATTTTTGAGTTGTAAGTAAATAAAAGTGTGATGATCATCATTATTAGAACATTGTCCCAAGTGAGGAAAGGATGATGGACACTATGATTCCCCCACAAGTCGGGATGAGACTCCGGATGAAAAAAAAGAAAAAAAAGAGTCCATAAAAAAGAGTAGACCCAAATAAAAAAAGAGATGAGAGAAAAAGAGAGAAGGGACAATGTTACTATCCTTTTACCACACTTGTGCTTCAAAGTAGCACCATGATCTTCATGATAGAGAAGTCTCCTATGTTGTCACCTTCAGATACTAGTGGGAATTTTACATTATAGAACTTGCCATGTATATTCCAATGATGGGCTTCCTCAAAATGCCCTAGGTCTTCGTGAGTAAGCGAGTTGGATGCACACCCACTTAGTTTGTTTTTGAGCTTTCATGCACTTATAGCTCTAGTGCATCTGTTGCATGGCAATCCCTGCTCACTCACATTAATTGTTGGAGAACGTAGTGATTTCAAAAAAATTCCTACGCACACACAAGATCATGGTGATGCATAGCAACGAGAGGGGAGAGTGTGATCTACGTACTGTTGTAGACCGACAGCGGAAGCATTAGCACAACGCGGTTGATGTAGTCGTACGTCTTCACGGCCCGACCGATCAAGCACCGAAACTACGGCACCTCCGAGTTTTAGCACACGTTCAGCTCGATGACGATCCCCGGACTCTGATCCAGCAAAGTGTCGGGGAAGAGTTCCATCAGCACGACGGCGTGGTGACGATCTTGATGTTCTACCATCGCAGGGCTTCGCTTAAGCACCGCTACAATATTATCGAGGATTATGGTGGAAGGGGGCACCGCACACGGCTAAGAATATGATCACGTGGATCAACTTGTGTCTAGGGGTTCCCCCTGCCCCCGTATATAAAGGAGCAAGGGGAGGAGGCCGGCCGGCCCTATAGGCGCGCCAAGGAGGAGTCCTCCTCCTAGTAGGAGTAGGACTCCTACTAGGAGGGGGAAGGAAGTGGGGAGGGAGAAGGAAAGGGGGGCGCCGCCCCCCTCTCCTAGTCCAATTCGGACTAGGGGGAGGAGGTGCGCGGCCCACCCTGGCTGCCCCTCTCTCTCCACTAAGGCCCATATGGCCCATTACTTCTCCCGGGAGGGTTCCGGTAACCCTCCGGCTCTCCGGTTTTCTCCGAAATCACCAGGAATACTTCCGGTGTCCGAATATAGCCGTCCAATATATCAATCTTTATGTCCCGACCATTTCGAGACTCCTTGTTATGTCCGTGATCACATCCGGGACTCCAAACTAACTTCGGTACATCAAAACTCATAAACTCATAATATAACTGTTATCGAAACCTTAAGCGTGCGGACCCTACGGGTTCGAGAACAATGTAGACATGACCAAGACACGTCTCTGGTCAATAACCAATAGCGGAACCTGGATGCTCATATTGGCTCCTACATATTCTACGAAGATCTTTATCGGTCAGACTGCATAACAACATACGTTGTTCCCTTTGTCATCGGTATGTTACTTGCCCGAGATTCGATCGTCGGTATCTCAATACCTAGTTCAATCTCATTACCGGCAAGTCTCTTTACTCGTTTCGTAATACATCATCTCGCAACTAACTCATTAGTTGCAATGCTTGCAAGGCTTATGTGATGTGCATTACCGAGAGGGCCCAGAGATACCTCTCCGACAATCGGAGTGACAAATCCTAATCTCGAAATACGCCAACCCAACATGTACCTTTGGAGACACCTGTAGAGCTCCTTTATGATCACCCAGTTACGTTGTGAGGTTTGGTAGCACACAAAGTGTTCCTCCGGCAAACGGGAGTTGCATAATCTCATAGTCATAGGAACATGTATAAGTCATGAAGAAAGCAATAGCAACACACTAAACGATCGGGTGCTAAGCTAATGGAATGGGTCATGTCAATCACATCATTCTCCTAATAATGTGATCCCGTTAATAAAATGACAACACATGTCTATGGTTAGGAAACATAACCATCTTTGATTAATGAGCTAGTCAAGTAGAGGCATACTAGTGATGTTTAGTTTGTCTATGTATTCACACAAGTATTATGTTTCCGGATAATACAATTCTAGCATGAATAATAAACATTTATCATGATATAAGGAAATAAAATAATAACATTATTATTGCCTCTAGGGCATATTTCCTTCATTAATATCTATTGATGGGCATCTCCATAGCCTGTTGATACGCCTAGTTTATGTGAGACTATCTTCTCCTTTTGTCTTCTCCACAACCACCATTCAATTCCACCTATAGTGCTATGTCCATGGCTCACGCTCATATATTGCGGAAGATTGAAAAAGTTTGAGAACACTAAAAGTATGAAACAATTGCTTGGCTTGTCATTGGGGTTGTGCATGATTTAAATACTTTGTGTGGTGAAGATAGAGCATAGCCAGACTATATGATTTTGTAGGTTTAACTTTATTTGGCCATGTTATTTTGAGAATACATCATTGCTTTGTTAGTATGCTTGAAGTATTATTATTTTTATGTCAATATTAAACTTTTGTCTTGAATTTTTCGGATCTGAACATTCATGCCACAATAGAGAAAATTACATTGAGAATTATGCTAGGTAACATTCCACATCAAAAATTCTGTTTTTATCATATACCTACTCAAGGACGAGCAGGAATTAAGCTTGGGGATGCTTGATACGTCTCCAACGTATCTATAATTTTTTATTGTTCCATGCTATTATATTATCTGTTTTGGATGTTTAATGGGCTTTAATTTACCTTTTTATATTATTTTTGGGACTAACCTACTAACCAAAGGCCCAGTGCAAATTGTTGTTTTTTTTGTCTATTTCAGTGTTTCGCAGAAAAGGAATATCAAACGGAATGAAACCTTTGAGAGAGTTATTTTGGAACAAACGTGATCTAGGAGACTTGGAGTGGACTTCAAGAAAGAAGCAAGGAGGCCACGAGGCAGGGAGGCATGCCCAGGGGGTATGCGCGCCCCCCAC